>NW_024581686.1:0-93721 GCF_017639235.1 Corvus kubaryi
CAAAGCAGACAGGTGCAAAGGAATCCAAATTCCAAGCTGGACATATGCTACCTTGGGGCTCCAGCCCCCATCAAACAAGCTCAGGAAGATACATGTTAGAGTGACCTGAATACCATGGGGTGACACCATTTCTTATTCAAAGCCAGTTCATGTCTGGTCAGTGATCTCTGATGAGTCTTCATGCACCAAGACACCTCCTGGTTCCCTGGTCTCCTCTGTGGCATTGAGTTCACCGGGAAGAGCAATGAACAGTAGCAGTCCCATGACTGTCTCACCACTATCCAGAACTTTCTGGGCTTCACCCCCTCACCCCCCAATTGTTTTCTGGGTAAATCACTCCCTGTCAATGGCCTGGCAGCAGACGAACCATTGTTCCGTCTACTGGAGAGCTATTCAGTGTTGATGGCCTTTGATTTCTCTTTCCAAACATAGGCCTTGCCTCTGCCAGATAGGATTTTGCTGGTACGGTTTTGCTGGCAAATCCTCCTAACATAAGCACAGTGTGTAGTCCCTGAAGATTTATTGTGGCCCAAGGGGTCTAACTTGCATTCAGTCCTGTGAATATAGTAAGTGCAGACAATACCAAAGGCACTCAGAAAACATCCAATATAAAATATATACACTAACTTACAGCGAAGGTTGCAATTGTAAGTAGCATTTGGAGGCAAAATAAATAACAACATTCATGGTTTGGCACAGACACGCTGCCAGTGTGTCACAACCTGATGGATTGGGGATATGTCTGTGTCAAACTATGAATTCTGTTTTTGCTTTTTGAATACCATTTACAATTGCAACTGTCCATGTGGATTATTGCATCTATTTTTATAGCCAAGGCTCTGTCTGGGAAGATATAACAGAGCAATCAACAACACTGACTGGTTCTATTTTGCTGGAACAATAGTGTTGCTGTGAGCTGGGCTCTTCCATCTTTATGCACAGGACAGGAGGGCTGGGGTCTGGGTTTCCCCTCATCTTGAACAACATGGGCAACAGAGAGATAGAAGTTTATTATGTGGGTCCATTTGTCAAAATGCAGTTTCCCTGCTAAAACCAAGACAAAAACAGTCAAGCCAAAGACTTAAAACTGATCGTGAGATCAGGTGGTAGGGCACTCTAGAGAGACAGCTCTGAAGAGCTGGGAAAGCTTGGAAGCCACAAGAATGCAACCATGGAGACTGACCATCGAGCTGGGGCCACCCTCCTCACCCACTGTCCAGGATGAGAGAGGAGAAGGCTCAAGTACTCTGGTACTCCTGTTCCTCTCGTCTTTTTCTCCAGTAAACTAGTGGTCAGGCACTATATTTTTATTAAGTCTGCACCACAAGCAACCTGCGAGCAGAGCTTCATATGGATGAAACATCTATTAGGTCATTCAGACTTGATGAAAGGAAGAAAGTATTTTACAATGAGGGTTGTGAAACCCTGCAACATGTTGTCCAGAGAGGTGGTAGATGCCCCATCCATGGAAATGTTCAAGGTTGGTTTGGATGAGCAACCTGATCTAGCTGAAGGTGCTCCTGCCCCTTGCAGGTGGGTTGGACTGGATGATTTTTAAAGGTCCCTTCTGACCCAAACTATTCTATGATTAGCAAAAGTGGAATTCTTTGCTTTCCTATAATATACATATAGGAAAGAAAATATTTTTTTCCCGTATGTTCCTGCCACCTGTATATTGAAAATTGACCTTTCCCAGAGGACTGCTTGCGGATACAGATCTCAGCCAGCTGAGGCACTGTGTCTAGGGTGAAGACAGGGGGTACAGGGCACTGCTGTCTGATGGGTGGTACCTGCCACTGCATCTTCATCTGAGAGGACACCTCGGCAGTCCAGGTCTGAGGAGCAGCAGGCAGTTTGTTCCCACAGCAACCAGTCCCAGAAATCTGCTGGGGGTTCAAAGTTTGGATCTCCTCGCTGAGGACTGGCACGACACAAAGGAGAGGATGGTTTTTCACTTTGTTACCTTGGATTTTCTGCATCAGCCTGCTCTGGTTTCGTCTGTCCTCTCCTTAAGCCTCCCACACAAGCGCCACTTTAGGTACTTACAGAACTCCAGCATCTAACACCACTCGCAAAAGGCCTTGCCGCTTGACCGGGATCCCCTGCCGCTTCCAGTACAAGCCTGAAATCCGTCGGCAAAACGTTCTGGGGAAATAAAACAAACACTGCCAGTTAAAGAAATTATCCCAGCTGCTTCTCGGCTTCCAGGAGAAGCCGGTAAATGCGGTGCTGTACTGAAAGCACCGGTGATGCCGAGGGAGCTGTGCTGATGCTGCGGGAACGGAACAAGACGGCAAGCGTAGCAACGCCGGGGCCGGGCGGAGCGGCAGCCGGGGCGCAGAGGGAAGTCCCCTCCGGCGGCACCCATGCAGGGGGGATTGAGGCTGTTCCAGGCATCTCCGAGGCGGGGAAAGACCAACACGGCACTTTTCCGTTTCAACTTTTCGGTGTAGCCGGCCTGCGCGGCGGCGCGGGCAGGTGCACCGGACCTATGTAGGCTCCCCCTTGGATCCCGCGGTGGGGCGGCAGCAGCCTCGGCGGGGACGGGCGCCGAGAGCCGCGGTCCCGTCCGGCGGCTCCGACGGCCCCGGCCCCGCTCCCCCCCGGCCCCGGGGCCGCGGGAGCCGCCGCAGCAGCGCCCTCTGTCTCCGGCGGGGCGCGGCGCCCGCGGATCGCGTGCGAGCGGGCAGTGTCGGCTTGCCCCGTCCCTCGCCGCCCGCCCGCCACCTGGATCACGAGGGACGCGGCGCCCGAGCATCCTCCCCACCCCCGGCGCCCTCCGGCCCGCTCCCGCCGCTCGCTCCCGCACGTCCGCCCTGCGCCGCGGCCGGGGGCTGCTCCTCGCCCGGAGAAATTTTGCACCCCCGTGTCGTGGCGGGGACCGTGGGGTAAGTCGCTGCATCCCGAGAGATCGCGGCGGGCAGGAGAGGCTCCAGCCTGGGCTGTACGGGGTAACCGGGGGACTGGCGGCTCCGGCCGCCTCGCCCCTCGCTGTCCCCGCGGTGTCTGCGGTCCCGCCGCCCGTGTCGGCGGCGCTGGGACCGCAGACGCGCAGGACGCGCCGCGCTGCTTCCAGGCGGCCGCCGGTGACGGTCCGCAGCTCCCAGGCGAGAGCCCCGGGGGTGCCGGTGACGGCCGATGCTCGGATGGGTGATGCCCGAGCGGTGCCTCTCTGTCTCGAGGGCTTAAACCGGGGCGGCGGAGGGCTCTGCCGCGGCACCTTGGCCACATCCTTTCCACAGACGCTTCGAGAGACCTTTCGAGGGGAAAACAAGTGAAATAAAGTTTCACATTGCCTCTTTCGAGCCCCAGGTGCACTCGCTTGGAACTGGACAGGGTGGGTTTGCCTTAGGGTCAGCCAGTACTTGCCTTGAAGATAATTTTCAACGTTTTATAACTTCAGAGCTACGGATCCTTGTGTTTCAGTTTGACATACCAAAGGGCCAAAAAGCAGTGAGGGAAAGGCTCTGGTGCTTTTTCTGACTTCGTGTTACTTTGTTTAGTAAACAAGAATTTTGTACGTCTTTGGGTGAAGCTGTAGTTTTCTGTTCTTTTTAAAGAATAATTTAAATAGCATAAAACCAAATTATATCATGTAAAAGACTTTTTTTTTTTTCTGAAGACAGACACAAACAATGTTTGTGCGTCATTTAGTGAGTTTCTAGGAGATGGACTATTAAACCAGAAAAAGAAAAGAAACAAAGCCCACCAGAAAAAAACCCAAGAATATGCTTGATGTTTGGTAGTTGGGGGTTTCAAAAAGACAGCCAGGACTGGATTTAAATTAACTGAATGATCTGGTTGTGTTTGGATGTAGACTGTTAAGAAGAATGTTGATGCACATATATTTGGAGTAGATAAAATGAAACAGTTCTCCTTTATGAACCGTAGAGAGTGTTATGATTCAGGGCTAAGACTAAATAATTTTCTTTAAGTGAGAGACTTAATGACTGACAAGATCAAATTCACTGGCAAGACACTTGGTTAATTTGCAACCAAGAGCAAGAATTTATTTCCGTGACAAACAAAGTACCTTATACTGTACGTATTGAGATCCAGAAAGAGTTTCCAGTTAAGGTTTTGGTGGTGACTTTAACACTGTTGCTCCAGCTGGCATCCGCCGGTGCAGCAAAGGCTGAGACAGTCCTCACTTTTCACTGCTCATCCACCACGTCTCTGCGCCCGTATATGTTTGCGACAGCTGATTTTTTTGCCATAGTTGACCATAAAGGTGTATTCAGGTGTTCTTCAGTCTTGAAGAGAAGATTAAGATTTTAGGGGCTGCGTTGGGCTAGTGTGTAAACACCTCCAGCCCCTGGCTCTGGAAGCACAAGGCTACTCAGTCCGTAGGGTGAAGGTGTATGGAGGGGGACTGTTTTGGGAAGAGTGGTGGGGAATGAACAATCGTATGTGGAAAAGTCGGGTCGTTGTGGTTTCAGGATTTTAATTTCAGCTGAGTCGTGGGAGAGGGGAGGTATGTTATTGCCTCAGCTTCCCATTGATTCAGATTTCTGCTCAGGAATTGTAAGGAGGAAATGCATTTCTAGGCCCTGTTTGCAATGCGAGTGCTTACAAAAGCCAGCCAGCCAGTCTAATATTGATTCATCGGTTTCAGCGTATAAACAGATTTAAACTCCAGCAAGGAGGATTTAGTACTCAGAAATGATTTTTCCATTAGATTTTCCTTTCTGTAGGTATATCAAAAAATATAGTAAAGATGCTTTCAGTATCACAAACTGCCCATATATAGTTGAACGAGACTAGAGAACTCAATATAGCTTTTGCTGTCGTGTTTTTAAGGGGTTTGATCCAATCTAAGACCCCACAGAACATGGGGCTCTGCTATTGAATTATCAAAATCCGGTGCCAAATCTTTCCTTAATATTCCTGGTAATTACTGCTGACTCATGCTGACATGTGAGTTCAATTAGCCCCAACTGGAATGTAAAGGATGTGGGAGTGTCTCTTTGTGCCCAGAGAAAGCTAGGACAAAGCAGATTTTGGAGGAAAATTCAAGGAATTGCCAAGTTTGGGTAGGAAGTGTCAGCCAGGGCTTTTTTTCACAGTAACGTTTGAATAACCATTTAAGTTGAAGCCCAGGAAGGGGATGTTGGATAACATGGACTTGTCTTCACTGTGGAATAACTGTAGTCTTAACTCAGACATTGCTTCTAATTTGAGTCGTGTCCATACACACAAACTTGTTGCTGAAGAGTGTTGATGTTTTCAATTTGAGTTGGCTTACCCATGAGGAATAAGCTATAGCTCAGATAGCCACAATTCATCAGCTGCTAACCCAATCTGCCTGAATGGCACAAGTGGGATTTTGCTCCACCCTTCCTGCTCCCACTTGAAGGGGGCTACCTGGAGAACAGGTCCTGCCTGCTTCCCTCGTACAGGCAGAGTGCAGACAGCATCAGCTTGGCCGTGAGGTAAGCAACAGGATATTTGCCAATGTGAATGTTCCCACACAATTACTGCCTAACTGCCATGTTTGTGACAGGTCACTGGTGGTGGACACTGTCACCACATGGCCATGGCAAAGCAGGACAGGAAGACTCTGCAGCAGTCCAGCACTTTCTGGTGCTCAGAACAGGGCAGTGCTGCAACAAGGCGTGACAAGCAAAAAAATGTCTTTGCCCCAGAAATTAATTTCCTGTCAGCTACCAGCTGGTGCAAAAGGTCACTTATATGTCAGAGGTATGTGCTAATATGTGTATATACATATACATATATCTATATATCTATATATCTATATCTATAAATCCAGCCATACTTGGCTAGCAGGAGCAGGAGATGCTGCTTTTGAGAGAAGCAGTTTCACTGTTGGCTTTCTATGTAAGTTACCACTAGGAAATGGCAGATCAGAATTTCTACAAACATTTTGAGGTCAAAGCAAAGAAGGTGGACAGGATGGCAAATACGCAGCCTAGTGTGTACCAAGTAGGCCCTTTTTTTTTTTAAGGGGAAGGTGACTCTAATGCAGACTTCTGGGTCTGCATGGAGAATGAAAATTTCAAGGTGCTTTGCAAGGAATTTGACTGAGAGTCAGGAACCAGATGAACATCCTGAGACGGAAATGCTTTAGGAGTGTGTCTCTGTCAGTCCGGAGCTCCCACAGAGCTGTTCACAGTCATGTTGGATTTAATTCAACTTACCTTCAGAGTCCTGAACTTTTAGATATCTGTAGCAAGTCCTGTCTGTGTAGTACTACTGTCAGCATATCAAATATGTCATAGGCAATGTCAGAACTTGAATTGATGGACTTACAGGGTTGCACAGGTGGGGTGGACAAAATGGTGCCGACATAATGCCAACTAAATGTACCCCAAAAGTTATGAACCCCCAAGGTCCCCTGTGCCAGTATGTGATATAACCATTTCAGCATAGACCAGGTAGGATTTGTTCACTCAAGTGCAACCCTCAGGTTCAAAGGTGTGCAGCTACAGTCACAAGAGACCCAGTGTATCTCTTTTACCTTTTTGAGACCTTATTCTGAATCTTATCCTTTCCATCTGACAGGTTCTTTCTGGTGTGCAGTACAGGGCAAGTGCAGGATGGCTGTGTAAAATTGAGCAAGGTGGCAGTACTTAGCTGCCTATGTCAGTGGAAGGTGTTCAGTATGAGCATTTGTGAACAAAGCATTTATTCTGTACCCAGGTACTTGTCACAAGAGGGCTGGACCACACTGTCTATGCTTTTGAATTAAGGCTACATCTGCAGGCAACACAAATAATTTGCATGATGCAATCCATATGAAGCAAAACATGGTGTTTGCAATCATGTGTTTGTTCTGTGACTGCAGTGCTGCCTGGTGCACCAGAGCTATTGCTCTGTATTCAACAGCAATATCTGTGCATGCACTAAATGCGTTAGATATTTATTCCTTGCTCTTTAACTGTATTAGTATCGATGCTGAATGGTGGTCATTTCAGTATGTTTAGCTTGCTGAAAACATGTGTTCATGTAAAATCAAGTTTTGTCCTTTCTTAGGACTGTAGAAAACCACCATGAGAGCATTTCTCCTTCTTCTGTAACTCTTCAGCTGAAACAGAGTGAAGTTGAATGCGTGGCACTTTTGGGGTCATTGTCTCTCCCTCTCCTGGGTGCTGTTTGCTACATTTGGTAATGTACAGATCCCCGGGAGTCATGATGCTAAGTAACCTCCTGAACTTCTTCCTTCACTGAAACTTCAAATGTTATGCTCTCACCTTAAACTCAGGGCAGCATTGTATGGAAAACAGCCCTTCTTGGCCTCGTTGTCTCTCACAGGGATTTGCTTCTCCAAAATGTGTTTTTTCTGATGTCTGAGAAATCCTAGTGCACTTTTCAGACTGAGTCTCCCACTCCATGTCCTAAAATGAGGAATCATTCCACAAACATCATGCTTTCTTCCTGTTTCAGGCCATTTATAGAGAAGCAAAATTTGATGAGGTTGTTTTGTGGACAAGGAGTTAGGCATTAGAGATTTTGGAGGCGTATACTGAGAGGACTATCATTCAGGTTGGGACTCCACAGGATCTGTCAGAACTGTTCCCTATTTCATGAATGTCTCAAATGAGAGGTCAGAGCATGTGGGCATTCAGCCTGCAGAGGTCACCAAACAGGTTCCAGGCACTCTGGAAGATAAAAGTCAAATTCAGAGTGATTTTTGACAGTCACAGCCTCTAGAAAACCAGCCAGAATATGAGTCTATAAGGTTTAGTGTAAAGGTTTATCTTTAGTCAGTAATAAATCATGTACTCAAATATAGCATGGGGAATGGCTAAGGAGAAAAGGATGTGGAAATGTGGTGGGTCACAAACCAAACATGAGTCAGTAGCATTGCACTGTTGTAAAAATGGTGTGTAAGAATAGAAATGTTTTTTCTGAGGTACATGAATCTTTTTGTCCTGCTCAGCTCAGGTAGGTCCTCAGCTAGAGTATTGCACTCATTTGGGAGCAGGGTACTTGAGAAAAAATTGCAGATAGAATTAAGAGTCCAGAGGAGAGCAAAAGGGATGATCAGATGTGTAAAAACATGATTTACTAGAAAAGATTAGAGTAATTGCTTAGTCTAGTTTAGAAAAATAAAAGGAAGGAAGTTAAAAATCATCAGAAATATAGGATTAGCTGCAAAGTTAGTTGAATTTAAACTGTAATTTAGGTTCATGTCAGTTAGGGCAAGAAATTATGATAGAATTATATGTTATGTTGTAGTAAGGAAAATTTAGTTTAGGATGCTTAGGAGAAAAAATTGTGATTTTAGTGATAGTTAAGTGCTGGAAGGAAATGTCTGGGGTACTCATAGAATGTTCTTCTTCAGTATGAGCATCATTGGGGAGTGGTTTAACAGCTGTGTTGTTACAGCTATGATGGCCTAAGCATGTAAAAGAGTAGAAAGATGTGGCACTTTTTTATTAAATCAATTGATTTAGCTAGAAAAAACAGACAAGTCTTTCATGCTCACAAGACATTTCTCAGATATGCAACCTCTGAATGGTTTTGATACAGCTGCTTCTGTATGAAGCAGGGAATGATGTTCTGTACAGTCTCTTGAGGGTCTTTTCAGTCCCATTTGCAATGATTAACAAAATCTTTCTGTCTTGGGATAGACGGGTGTTAAGGGACTGGGGAGGGAAGGCAGGCTATAAAAGCAGATGAAAGAGCTCTCTCCTACCCTGTAATTGGGGAGATTCCCTACAACTTTCATTCCATGAAAAATGCCTGTTTATTACTTTTCAGGAATGGATGAGAATCAGTAAATCTTATACTAGCTTCTCTATAAGTGTCAGGTGGTTTTGGATAGTAGCAAATGCTTTATGACAAGTGATATTGTGATAACATGTGATGTGATAAAATGTTTGCTTTTTTATCTTACAGGCAAATAAATTTCTGGGAGTTTTGAAGGCAAGGAGTCAAATTTTCCCCCCACTATTGCCCTAGTTTTATAAAGTAAAATACTTGCAGTCGTTTGTGAAAATTAACATTTTTAAATCTAAGAACTCATGATCAAAACTTTAATGAGCATATCTAAAACAATACTGTTAGGATTATTAATGAGAATTAATTTTTATACATTGGCTACTTCAGGGTAGCAACAGATACAAATAATATTAGAAGAGTGTGGTACTATAGGTAACTTGAAAATGTATTTAAATATACTTTTGTGTCTGGACACATGTCTCTAAAACAGTAAAAGTATTTACAATAAAAAGTTCCAGAAGTTGTCAAATAACAAATGAAAAGGGTAGGTATACCCATAGATCTCAAAACCATAATGTGAGTATCTTGCTTACAAAGGAGAAATTCATGCTTCTGGAGAGGAAAACACAGAATCATAGACCACAGAGTGGTTTGGGTTGGAAGGGACCTCAAAGATTCTAATTCTTACCTCACTGCTATGGGCAGGGACACCTGCAACTAGGTCAGGTTGCTCAGGGCCCCATTCAGCCTGGACCTGAACATGTCCAGGGATGGATCTACAACTTCTCCAGGTGACCTGTGCCCGTGTCTCACCACCCTCACCTTAAAGAATTTCTTCTTAACATTTCATCTAAACCTGCCCTTCACTTAAAAACCATTATCCCTTTTCTTATCACCACATGTCCTTGTGAAAAGTCCCTCCCCAGCTTTCTTGCGGGCCCTCTTTAGGTACTGGAAGGCTGTTGTAAGGTCTCCCTGGAGCCAAGTGCTTCTCCCCAGAGCTGTTCTCAATCCATTCTCTGCTCAGCCTGTGCTTGGGGCTGCCTGACCCACGTGCAGGACCTTGCACTTAGCCTTGTTGAGCTTTATGATGTTCGTATGGGCCTTATACATTGGTAGTTAAGAACCTGCACTATATTTTAGTACTTATTCAAACCAAGGTGCTGGAGTAGTGTCTTGTCAGCACAGCAGACAAAACTATCCAGTCTTTTAACAAGTATAACTTGCTTAGCTGTATTTACATAAAAAATTAGCTACATTAGGTTTTATTTTTACTTTTGTTTTCAGATTCAGTATCTGAAAGAACAGGAACTTTTGAGTTTCCATTCTGATGTTCATGTACTTCATTAAACTGAAGACTTGCAAGAACAGAGCAAAAACTTGACAGCTCACACAGCAGCCTGGCTGTTGGTGTATATTTCCAAACTGTGACCTGCTTCTTTCAGACTAGGTGTTTCTTACAATGGTGGCAAAAACATTTTAAAACACTCAACTGCAATGGTAATAATAATAATAACAATAACAATGTCAATTTAAGCATCGAGTTAACATAACTTTCAGAGTTCCAGGAGAAAATATTTAATGTTTCATTTCAATTTTTCTCTGCATTCCCATTTTCCATCTCAGGCTTTGAGAAAAACACCTTTTACTTCCTCTCTGTTTGTTTGTTTGTTTGTTTGGGTTTTTTTTTTTGTTTGTTTGTTTTTTTACCTCTGGATCTTCAGACATCTAAGCTCTGCTGAAGCTCTGTTATGGGGTTCTTGTATTTCATCCTGTTACTCTTTTTCTTCCACTGAATAACTGAGTAGGAACAACACAGAAGAGCAAAGCCAGGAGAAGAATAAGATTGCATCTCCCCAATAGGCTGATTTTACATCCAGGTTTATTATTAATTTTCCTCTCTGTCTTCCTAGTCCTACCTACATTTCATAACTTTACATTTCATAACTTTTATAGCAGTCCCCATTTTGTTGGCCTTAGATCCAGATCTCTTTTGCTTCTTTTCATAGGGAGAATGCTATGCTGTGTTATCCTGGTGTCACACAGGCTCCTCTGAGGACAGGCTATGTCTCTGAGCCAAAGGCAGCCACTTTTGTCTTTTTCCACACTGTCTCTAGTGACGCAGAAAAAATGCAAATATATGATACCAATGAATTATATATGATCTATATATATATGGAAAAATAGATATTCAAAATATATGAGCTGTCACATATTTTACTCCTGTTCTGCATTGGAGTGCAAGTAAAATCTTTTAAGAAGTATTTTGTGGAAGAGAGAAATCAGGCAATGAGAGTACAGTTATGGTGTATGACAGACTTTTTTGAAAGACTTGGAATTGGATCTTGGCCCACTTGCAGAAGAGCATCACCATCTTACTGGCTACTGTGGAGAGTCGCCCTAAATTTGATAAGCAATTCTTTCCTGATGAAACTTCCATTTAAGTTCCATTTTGGTTTTACAGTAGAAAACTCCTAGAAATGGTTGCTAGTGTTTCTGTCCGATCTCATCTATTCAATCCTCTAATCTGTACGTAGCCTCCCTTTGGATAACTCAGTTTCCCATCATGCTCTTTGCATTTACTCCAAAATTGCACCACTGTGGTGGGTTGACTCTGGCTGGATGCCAGACACTGACCAAAAGCACTCTATCACTCCCCTCCTCAACTGGACAGGGGAAAGAAAGTATAACAAAAGGCTCATGAGTTGAGATAAGGGCAGCGAGAGATCACTCATTGATTATCATCATGGGTAAAACAGACTCAGCTCGGGGAAATTAATTTAACTTATTACTAATCAAAATCAGAGCAGGATATTGAGAAGTAAAACAAATCTTAAAAACACCTTCCCCTCACCCCTCCCTTCTTCCCAGCTGTATCTCCTCCCTCCTAGTGGTGCAGGGAGACAGGGAATGGGGTTATGGTCAGTTCATCAAACATTTCTCCCACTGCTCAGAGAGAGGAGTCCTTCCTCTGCTCCAAGGTGGGGTTCTTCCCAAAGGAGACAGTTCTCCATGAATTTCTCCAGCCTGAGCCTTTCCCACAGGCTACAGTTCTTCACAAACTGCTCCAATGTGGGTCCCTTTCCACAGAGTGCAGTCCTTCAGGAGCAGGTTGCTCCAGCATGGATCCCCCACAGACCATGGGGGATACTCACTGGACACACTCTCGCCATGGGTCTGCATGTCCCTGCCAGGAGCCAGCTCCAACACAGTCTTCCGACAGGGTCACAGCCTCCTCTCAGGAGGCCACTTAGTCTGGTGTGGGTCTCCTCCACAGGCTGCACGTGGATCTCTGCATCCCTGTGGATCTCCATGGTCTGCAGGGACACAACTACCTCACGAAAGTCTGCACCATGGGCTGCAGGGGAATCTTGGCTCCGGCACCTGAAACACCTCCTCCCCCTTCTTCACGGATCTTGGTGCCTACAGAGTTGTTCCTCTCACATATTCTCACTCCTCTCTTCTCTGAGTGCAATTTATTCTGCACAATACCTTTTTTTTTCTTAAATATATTATCACAGAGACACTACCGCCATCTCTGATTGGCTTGTGCTGGAGGCCTTGGCCTGTGCTGGATCCACCTTGGAGCTGCCTGGCATTGGCTCTGTTGGACATGGGGGAAGATTCTGTCATCTTCTCACAGAAGCCATCTTCTCACTGTAGCCCCCCCGCTACCAAAACCTGGCCACTAAAACTCAATACAACCACACTTCTAGTCCAGCCTTATGGATGGATACAGGATGATAAATAGTCTTATCTAAGATTATTGTATTGCTCTAGTATTTCAAAGAGAATCCCAAACCTCAGACACCTGGAGTCTGATGAAATGACAAGCGTGGTATTAAAACACAGGTGTTTGGGAGAATAACACCAGGAATGCCAGTGAACTTACAAGAGGGTTTGAAGGACCAGTCCTTAATTACATTTGCAATCTGTGGCTTGTTCTGTGACTCAAAGTAACATGTCGAATTTACCCCATCACAGTGCTGTGTGGGTGCTGGAGCATATACCACCTTATGGTGGAACAGGGGAGTGGGGCATGAGGATAAAACCAATAAACCCAATAGGCAGTCAGTGCACAGCCACATGTGTCTTGGGAAAAAACACGACACAATTTATCCAAAGGGATACTGTTTTCCTTTTATATCTAAGGATACTTATCCTTCACTTAAAATTGAAGGCAAGCTAATGAAATGCATAAACTTGAATAACTAATTAGCTCTAGAAGACTTATCATGACAGCACAGAGCTCAATCTGGACAGAACCTGTCTGAGAAATTATATATACAGTTAACAAGCATGCTTGAGTTGTTCACTGTACTGAGCTCTGTGTTGCCAGCAAAAAGCTGCTCCCAAAACCTGAACCTAGCTATAGGTAGACAGCTCAGCTGAGGCCTTGCTATGCTACTCATTCATGGTAGAAATATTCCATTGACCTATCTTACTGGTTTTAGTCAGATTTGCTATGGAAATGATGCTTATGCTTTCACAGCGTCTGCTTTTCTTGTGACCTGTTAGTCAGGTTCCAGCAAACAGAACAGAGGGACAGAGATCTCAAAGATATTATGTTCCTGAGAGTTTAAAAGCGAAACATGCTATGCTAATATCCCTACTGAGGGCAAGATTGCAATGCAAGATTGACTGTCTTGTTAATCATCAAATAATCCATATGGTTCCAACAATATTCTAAATGCTCCAGCTGTAGAAAAACTTCTCATCGCTGCTCACGTCTTCTTATTTAAAGTCCAGCTGATGTGGCAACCTCATATTTTCCTCAGAATATCTGTGATATAGACAATGGAGGACCAAAGTCAAGCCCGGTAGAAAGAGATACCACTCTGCTAACTACAAGGTATTGTACCAGACATATGCCCAATATTTTTTTTTTTGGAGTGTTTTTATATGTGCTACCATGTGTATCCTTCCTCAAGTGACAGTGTGCATGTTAGGGGTTCTAAAAACAACTGTATTTTTCAAACATTGCTTTAAAAAACCCAACAAAAGTGCATCTAAGCTTTTTTAAGAAGTTATTTATTTACATCCTCAAAGCTCAAAAGAAGTGTCCTTGAACTTAATTTCAAGCTTTCTTATATAAACATATAAAGAAAGAAAGGCTGATGAGACAATTTAGTCCCCAGATGAACTTGTTTGTGAAGGAAGAATAATGATTGAAATTTTTGTTCTGCTAAAGAAGAAGAGTGTAGCTACATACCCATCCTGTAGCAAAGGGCTGCTGTGTTTTAAAGTCAAGCACTCAAAAATTAGGAAACCCAGGAGTTAAAGACAAACATAAATTCATAAAATGTTTAGATAGAAAAAGACCTCTAAGAACATCAAGTCCAGCTCTTAAGTTCCTCACCTGTGTGGACAGGCACTAAACTTAATCTCATACTAAAACAGAAGTTGCATATTTTATTATCCTCATTCACCTCGTAGTCTCAGCTCTGTACTATGCACTGCTCAAATCCTGTGCAAACACAGTGGTATTAATTTTGTCACAGACTCTTCGGTGATAATTGTGACTTTAGTATTTAAGTGCATCAAAACCACCACTGAATTAATCTGTATTATACTGCTGAGACATATGGTCTTATTAGTAGTGATAAATCTGAAATACTTATTCTCATTTACTCAATGCCAGACACTTAGGAGATGATTTTCCACAAGATGCAGCCTTTGGTGCATGCTCATTCAGAGCTCAGTGCTGGCTGCCTCCAGCTGCAGTACTGAGTGCTCACCGCTTTTAGAACAGACCAAGGCTCCCGTGCCTCTGATGTCCCAGGCTGTGGTCTCATGCCTTGCATCATGCAGCCCTAATTCCTACAGCCCCTGTGTAGCCTCAATTTTTTCCCCCAGCTCTCCAAGTGGGGCAGGAGTCTGGCTCTGCGTGCTCAGATTTCTTCTCGTAAGGCAGGCAGTGAAGGCAAAGGAGCCCACAGGAGACCTGGAAGGGAGATTGCAGTAGGGAGGTGCTGGCCACCTAATTTCTGGCAAAACCCCCAAATTTTCAATGGTTACTTTGAATTCCTAATGATCATTCAGAAGCAGTGCTCCTGACAGGTCCTTTTCCAGAGTGTTCCAGAGCACAGCATCTCTCTGCAGGTCTTAGGGATGCTGAGAATGGGGACTACAAGCCTTCTGCTTCTGTTCCCTCCCTGCCTTGTCCCAGTCTGTTTCAGTCCTTCCCATGACCGACTCCTTGTTCCCATGCCTTGTATTTGGAGTCCTTTGTTGCATGAGGATGTGGAGGAACAGCAAGAGGGAAGGTCTAGCACTGCCTTTGCTGCTCCAAGGGGAGGCCTGTAAAGCGCACAGGGATGCACATGCACAGTGCAGATGCCTGTGGGAGGAATGAAGGCGATGATGTGAGCGCAGCTCAGGCAGAAGCTGTAGAGAACTGTCAGACTACAACAAGTCTCCCGAGCACATGCAAGCTGGATTTTTTGCCAGAAGCTCCAAACATAGCCAAATTTGTACACATTTTCTTTGAAGGAAATTAATGAGAGATTTTATGTGTGTTTGTCAGACAACATATGATCCCTTGTACTTGTAGAACACCCTCTGTAAATCAAGCATTACATGCTTTTTTTTGGTCTTATAACAACTCTTCATGTTTGAGAATTAACCTTCTGCTTTTTCACTGGAGAGATAATTGAGGCAGAAAAGGAAATTTTAGAGCCAGAAAGAGCCGCTGTGATCTAGTTTCAATCTCATGTATAACCGGGGCATCAGACATCCTTAAACAAATTCTTACCACACAGGTCCATTAGTTTTGTTAAGAAAAAAGTTTTTGATGAAAAAACGCTCAGTGATGGAGAATCCTCCACAGTCTTGGGTAAATTATTTTGATAGTCATTTATTTGTAACTTGAATTTAATTAACCTCAAGTTCAGTAAATTGGATCCTGCTAGAAATGTTTGTTTCTTGTCACGAAATGTTTGTTTCCTACGTAATGTAGTTACTTATTGTATGGAAGTTCTCTGTTGCTGTTCTTCATGATAACCCAAACAGTTTGAGCTCCTGCACTCTGACTGTGGGGTTCATTTTCACAACCCTTATTCACTCTTTTTTCCCCAGTTATTTTTTAAATGGGGCTGCTTCAGCTAGAAACATCCTATTTAAAAGGATATATCCAAAACCGTTATCATATTTTCTCCTAAGATATGACCATTCATTAGAAGCAGAAAACTTGGTACAAATATGCCAATAACAATTAATTTAGTGGGAGCAGCCAGATAGATTTCTGTCCTGTTGATGAGCCATCGTGAGTGGAAGTCTTCTTCCAGAGTTGCTCCTGCTAAGGTGGAAACACTTAATCCTGAGAAAAGCCAAGCCACACTCCAGCCCCATCCCCTTCTTGCTTTGCTGGTGAAATTCACCACGGTGCCATGGCATGGTAGGGATGAGCGCACAACCTCCTCACTCCCAGGCTGCCTCTTCAAAAACTGTGCTGCTTTGAAGCTGTGGTCTGCAGAGCCCTTTATTGTAGTTCAGGCATTGAATGCATGGTATGTGATTACATTCAGGCAGGAAATGTTTAATAAAATTTAGTGAAAGGAGAGATCATTGGATAATGTAATCTGACCTCCTATAGCTACCAAAGATTTTTTTTTCTGAGTATGCCTGCATTCAACTCAACTGTTTCTATTTAATTTAAGTATAACTTCTGTTAGGATAAAGTGCACATTACAAAAAGGCATCTAACAGTGGTTTCAAGACAACAGGATCCATTAAATCCTTTGTACCTTGTTCCAGTGTTTAAATGCTCATGATGTTCCAGATTAATATCTTATTTCTTATTTGGATGTATCTGACTTCATTTTCTAAGTGCTTGCTGTGTATTAAAATATTTCAGTACTCATATCTTCCCCTGGAAGTACTTCATTTTATTTAAGTCACCTAAATCTTTTTTCTATGCAAAGAAATTTCTTCAGCCTGCAAGTATTTATTTTATCTTCTTTCTTCACTCTTACCAGTTTCTAACATTATTTGAAAAACACTCACGTGCGAACTGTACACACTATTCCAGCCATCAGTCTTATCATATTGTTAAACAGATGTAAACCCATACCACTTAGGTTAGCATCTGCATTAGCTGCCTTTGCAGCAGCTCCTCCCTGGCAACTCAAACTATGGATTGTATTCATTTTCACTTTGATCCCTAATTCCTTTCAAGAATCACTCACATTTCAGGATGCAGTCCCTATTCAGTAGTAATGATGTGCATTCCCTATTCTGAGATGCAAGTGTTTGCATTTGGCTGTATTAAAATACATTGTGGATAAAGAGGAACAGCCTACTGGGCACTCCAGATTGCTCTGTTTCACTGTTTCAACATTATTTATCAATCTTCTAAATTTTTATAACTTTGTAAATATTATCACCAATGAGTTTGTATTGAACCTCGATGTCTGTAAGGTCTTTATGAAGCCTTTTTTATTTAGCAGTGATTTCTCTATAATTACTTTATTTTTTTACTCTGTCACTTGAGAGGTTGTTTACTTGTGGAAACTGTGCACTGTAATACGTTGTTGTGGCTTTTTAAAAGCAGAATAATGTGCTGCTAACTTACTAATACAAGTGAACTCCTCTGTCAGCTAGAGGTGATAACTTCTCAGCAAGCTAGTTTCACTCCAAAGAGCACGATATTCCATAGAATTCTGCTAAGTGTTGTAATTCATCTTTCTTATCAGCTTTTCTGGTATTTTGCTTGGGATGGATGTCAGTCTTGCCATCCGGTGGATAGCCGGATCATTATGTTTCCTTTCCCTGAATATTATCATACAGCAGCTGTCTTTCAGTCCTTCGGCTTTCCCCGGTGTTCAGAGGTTCATTGTGAATTAATGTCAGTAGAGATTACAAGCATCTGACAGAAGCAAATGATTATGGTCCACTTCTACCCTTTTCTGGCACTTCTGTTCCTTTTGGTCCCAGCTTTCCTCCTCCTGAAGCTCCTCAAGCTTGTAAGCCCCCTTTCCTGCTGCTGGAATGGTGGAAGATTGCTTCTTTGGGTTCCTCAAACATGTGGAGAGAATGTGAGGACTCTCAAGCGTTATAGGTAAAAAGGAAAGAGCACAACTGTTCTGACCAGCCGAGTGCTGTCCACCCAACTTCTTCCTGTTTTTTATCCATGTGAGACCAGTGGGCTCCTGGGAAGGAGCCCCCAGCCTCCTTCAGTGGTGGAGATGGGCTGTCCTATCCTATAGGTGGAGAGCAGAGCTCACAGTTGATCAGAAGAAAACACAGTCCAGATAAGACTGTGAATACCTGCTCTTCTCCAGTTTTTAAAATACATATTTTCATGGTTTATGGATCTGTGCAGCTCAACAAATTCAAGTGCTGTTTTCAGACATATTTTTAGGACCATTAGCCATGAACATTCTGACTTTGTCTTTATTCCTATCCATGCATTTTCAGACTCATTTTAACCACATGCCACTATTGGCATTAGTGGCAGTGGCAGAAGCACCTCTTGGTGGTGTGTATCTAGGACGTTGGTGTTCAATTGCTGGGGCAATGCTTCATACCATGTTGCTGTCGTAACCCTTTCTCCTAATTCTGTAGAAGGTTCCTGTAGAAAGCTTGAAGAGAGCGTGGCTAATTCTTGTTTGATGGGAGTGCATGATTCTCCTTCTTTTCAGAGACTAGAAATAAATCTACTGAGCCCTCTTAGCTTTTATGTAGTTCTAACTTAAAGCCATCTCCATCTAATTAGAACTGCACACACTTTTTAGAATTATTTTCATCATAATATTATTCTAAAAAGGACTTTATCTTTTGTCTTTAGTGCTGCAACTTGTGAATTTTCCTTTGGGCCTTCATCTTTCCTAACTAGCATTTTGCACTCCATAAATTCTACCTCATATTGTTTGCTATTTATTTCCTGGTTTTGTTTGAATACTGAGGTCCATTTAGTTATTTCTACTTGCTGTCACATATTAATCAGCTGATCCAGAATGGGTTTTAAAACAAAGTCGCCCTTTTGGGAAATTGAATGAACTCTTAACTTTCAGTTTTCAGTTGAATTATGCCGTTCAAGCCTTTCTTCTCCTTTTAACTTTGATCATGAAGGCAAGAGAAGGGAAGTCTAGCATGTGACACTGTTTTGAAACATGAACTATGAGTCATAGATTCATATTATGGACAGGAAGGACTCAGAACACAAAAGTACTACAATATTGTATTAGGTTTTTATTGCAAGGACTTGGTAGTGGGGGTCTACAGGGGTGGCTTCTGTGAGAAGCTGCTGGAAGCTTCCCCTGTGTCCAATAGGTCAACAACAGACCTGCTGCTGGCCAAGGCTGAGCCCATCGGCAACAATGGCAGCGCCTTTGGGATAATGTATTTATGAAGGGGAAAAGAGCCTGCACAACTGCATGTGCAGTCAGAGAAAAGAGTGAGAATATGTGAGAGTGGCAGCCAGTAGCCAGTAGCAGTCAGTGAAGAAGGAGTGGGAGGAGGTGCTTCAGGCACCAGAGCAGAGATTGCTCTGCAGTCCATGGTGCAGCCCATGGTGAGGCAGCTGTGCCCCTGCAGCCCATGGAGGACCCCACTCCAGAACAGGTGGATGCCTGAAGGAGGTTGTGACCACATAGGAAGCCTGTGCTGGAGCAGGGTCCTGGCAGGACCTGTGGACCCATGGAGAGAGCAGCCCACAGTGAGCAGGTTTGCTGGCAGGACTTGTCATCCCAAGAAGCACCCATGCTGGAGCAGCCTGTTCCTGAAGGACTGGGCCCTGTGGGAGGGACCCTTGCAGGGGCTGTTTGTGAAGAACTGCAGCCCATTGGAAGGACTCGTGTTGGAGAAGGCCATGGGAGATTGTGAGGAGTCCTGTCCCTGAGGGGGAAGAAATGGCAGTGTCTGATAACTGACCACAGCCTCCATTCCCCATCCCCTTGGGCTGCTGCAGGGGGAGGAGGTAGAGAAAATGCAGTGAAGTTGAGCCTCGGAAGAAGGAAGGGGTATGGGGAAGGCATTTTTGAGATTAGGGTTTATTTCTCATTACCCTGCTCTGATTTGTTTGGTAATAAATTCAACTAATTTCCCCTAGATCAGTCAGATTTGTCCATGATGGTAAGTGGTGAGCATTCTCTCTCCTTCCTTATCTCAACCTATGAGCCTTTTATTATATTTTTTCTCTCTTGTCCTGCTGAGGAGGGGAGTGATAGAGTGGGTTTGGTGAGTACCTGGCATCCAGACAGGGTCAACCCACCACAAATATAAAGAAAATACTTTTTAATGCGAGGTTTCAGAAGAAACTACAGTTCTTTTGGCATCTCCACATCATTTTAGCTTCCAGCTGAAGTAGGAAATCTGTGAGGGTAGATGTAATCTTAAAAACAGGCAGACTGTAAAAAAAAAGAACTTGAAGATTAAACCAATTTAACAAGGTCTTTGAAGGTGGTAAGAAGGCTTTATCTGAGCAAATACTGCAGCATACTCTTAACCTGCAGCAGTATTTATTGCACTGTATCATATCTCTCATCAGCTTTGGACAGGCAGTTCACCCATCTGACATCACAGGAAATCATTCCAGCAATAGTAAAAAAAAATGGTTCTGCTTCTGGAAGAGCTTTATGCCTGACACTGCACCAGCTGGAGAATGACTGGTGTTTCCACCATAACCTGCATTTGAGAGAAGGCATCTAGTCTGATCTCTATATTATAAGTCATTTCAGAATGAATTCTCAGAAGGAAAGAACAAGTAACAGCTCTGGTCATTTGGAGTAAAAATAGAATGTAGATTTAAATGATTTTGACAAAGTAACCTGATAGCTGTCTGTTGACACAATAACTGATTTTACAGATGAGGGAAGCACAGTAGACCTAAGGTATCTCAATTTAGCAAGGGATGCTGTGCTTGCATGTATGAAATACATTTTAGATTTTGCTTAATAAACTGTGCTCAATCCTGTTCTCCTAAATGATAGGAAGAAAAAGCAGTTTGTAACATGAGAGGGAAATAAAAGAGTTTTGGTTGTCCCAGAATAGAAAAATGAAGGCTGACTGAAGATATGACTGATATTTAAAAATATGCCAATGAGTAAACACAATGGAGGAGGAAGAGCTATTTAAACTAAAAGACAATGTTGGCAGAAGAACAAATGGGCATAAAATGACCATGAACAAATTTAAGCTGGAAGGCGAAAGGTTTCTAGTTATCAGAAAGCTGCCTTTCAATGAAAAACAGAGCCCTTCTAAATGGCTTTTAAATTAAGCTCGGTAAGTTTATGATTTGCTTTGCACGACACACATGTTCAGCAGCATGGGATTTGATTCAGTGACATAGAAATTCCCTTTAATTTTATATCTTACACAAAGCAGCAATTACTCTTGAGATATACTAACCTCTCTGGCAGCATGCACCCACTGTGGAGCAGCACTCAGCATGACTAAAATATTCTTTCAGACAGAAAATCAAGAGACTTTGATATTCAGCTAATCTCCAGAAGATTTAAACAGACTGAATGCAAAGACTTTTTCCAAGCTTGAAATGTCTCTAAGACTAACATACTCAAACAAATGAATAAGACCAAGTTTTGTGTGAAAATTGTCACCTCAGTCAGCACTGCATTGGGTCCTAGTGCTAACCACAAAACTGTGTGTCACATCTTGAGCTGCCGACAGCTATATTCCCAGCCTTTAAAAATGAGGATGTGAGGATTTGAAGAAATGCTGATTTGAATAATTGAAACCTACTAGTCACAATGTCAGTAATGGAGAGAATATTCCTGTGTATTTTAAAAGCTGTGAAATCCTCCCTGCAGATGACGGGTTGTATTACTCATTCTTATTTGTTTAGATGAATTTAGAAATGAGCCTGGAAGGGAAAAAAAATTTGGATATCCAGTAAACAGGATGTATTTTATACACATTTTATATCATATATAGTATACTTAATTGGAAAAAATGAAAATTGAACATAAACATCAATATTCTAATAATATTAGGGTAGGAAATCGGAATAAGCCGTAAGCTTCTATCTTAACTAATGCCGCCGTGATTTTTGGTGTTGCTGAATGTCACACTCAAGGAACAAACGTTTTCCTCGGTGGAATTTTCTCAGTGCTGTCATTTTGTACAGCAGTCTGAAACACAGAAATCTCCTAACTAAGAAACCTATTCCTTTTGTTTTGCAGTGTCAAAGCCATGATTCCTCCGGGGGAATGCCTATATGCTGGGAGGAAAAGGAGGAAACCCATTCAGAAACAGTTAAGTATCATATTCATCAGGAGGCATCTCCCTCCAAACATACAGGCTGGAAATGAGGTAGAAGAAGGCTTCCCTTCCTCCTATGGTCCACTGATGCAGGAGACACCTAATCTTCTCTGCAGTGAGAAACCCTTGGTTGGGAGGCTGGCTCTTCATGGGTAAGATGTCTCCAGAAAGGATGCCAAGCATGGGTCAAACCATCCTTACCCATCACTAGGAATCCCAGGAGGAGGCCAGTGGTAGTTGTGGTGGGTACCATGGTGCTGATGTGTAGAGTGGAGAGGGACAGTGCCCTTTTGTAGGCAGAACTCACTGGTTGACTAAATGCCAGCTGGGCAATGGGCTGCAGGGGTGGCTGCCACCTTTGTGCTTCCATGCTCCCTGATTCCCTGTTCAAGGAGCTTTTTGAGAAGCCGTGTGTTGAGTGCCACCAGAGCTCTGGCACTGCGCTCCCCCCTTCCCCTTTCCAGGGTTTAGCCTTGCTTGGGGCACTGCTCAGTCCAACATGTGCAAGCACGGAAAGTGGGTCAGTTCAGCCAACTGAAAGAGCAGACTGTGATGACTCACTTTTTGCATATAGAACACATAATTTTCAGACTTCTATTTACTATAGGATCACTTTCATTAGGAGAAAAATAGGAAAGAGGAATTGTATGCATGAAGGCAAAGCAGAAAAAGAAGAAACACAATGGAAATTTGTTACAAGATGCTTGAAATGGGAGGGGGAAAAAAAGGTTGCTATTAACTCAAATGTAAATGAGTTTCAGATGCCATGAACCGATCTGTGAAATAAAGCTTTTTAATACAATCATCCCACATTTACATTTGATTATATGATTATGAAACACACATTTTTACTGTGTTAAAATTATGAACTGGCACTGGTGGCCTTCACACACAATTTAAGGATGAAAAGGTAACTAAAATAGATTTCCCTATCTTCAGTTGTTCAGAACTTCTAAAAATAACCCACTTGGCTTAAAATTGTATATATTGGTCTAAAGTCAACGGGGAGTTTCTCTGAATGTTTTAATGACGTCTGTTGATATTTGGATTTGGGACAGTATTTGCTCATGAACCACTTGTTCCCACTTAAAAAATTGTTTCTTTTAGTATAAAATGTATCATATTTCAATAGACAAAGATGATGACATAAGCAAATGATTCTTACTGCAAAAATCTTGAGTGTTGAATTCAAATGTATGTAAGATTTCTGCACTACTGTTTCAGTATGGATGTGGATGTTTGATCTTATAACAACTGCAAGAGGTGTGGAACATTTCCAGTTTGTGAAATTACCTCTATGCAGAAATGTTTATGGATCATTACTTTTGTGAGAAAGGAAGGAGACTTGCAGTTGCTTTGAGAAACATTAAGCTTATGTTTGGAGTTTACATGCTAGCTAGAACTCCTCTCAAAGATGACTTCTAGATAAATGCAATGGCTAAGAAAACTATGTGCTAACAAATCACAGAAATGACCTCATTAGCCTTTTTTGGAGTTCTGGCCTTAATACCCTCAGAAGTAAATTCTCACTTACTTTATACAACCAAGTTTTCATTTTGGGAACCACTGCAGGTAATGCTACCTTGCAAGTAGCTTTTGTATGACGTTGCAGTGCAGGTACCTGAGCATGAGCTTATCAAGCCAGGATGTGAACAATTTTGATTAAGAAATGTGGGTTAAAATAAAGGGAGATGTTTGAATTGTTAGAATACTGAACTCCCACACTGGAGACAGCACTCTATTTTCTGTGGTTAGTTACTTGCCACATGCTGAGGATGATTTCTCAGTTCCTAGCAGCACTGGTCTCTTCCTCAAATCTTATCTGTGAGCTTGGTCTCTGGTAAGCCTTGCCTGTGCTTATTCCCTCGCTCAGGGACTTACTCTCCTCTAAAGAGACTCTGAATGTCCCAGAATGACTGGCTGACAGAACTCTGTTCATGGTCTGTATCTTTCAATCCTACTGGTCTTACTGACATTTCAGGACTTTGAGGTATCCTTACTGTTATGCTGCCTTGAATGATTTGTCTTGAATTTAGAAGGGTAGACAAATCTTATTAATTGAGCAGCATATTTAACCATGATTTTGATCCATGTCGTACCATCTTTGTTACAGCTTTTTTCTCCTGTTTGATGGCATAGCATTTTCTCCTGTACAGCCTTGTTGTACTTTCCCCCCTGTAATTCCAACAATGAATCAAGGTAGATACTGGCACCTGTTCTGGGAGGAGTATTTGTTCACTTGTAAAACCTGATTTTTCAGAGGAACTAAAGTTGATGGGTATTCTTTGGCCAGTCCTAGTGGTGATTCCCCCTCTTTTTAGTGTGAATAGTCTCTAGAATTTAACCTTCTCTTAACAAAAGAATGAATGAGCTTAGGTGCCTCAGTGTGAGCACGATACTTGGATTTCAACAGGGATTCATGGACTAGTCCTTTCAAAGGTCAGAATTTAAAGGACAGAGGTGCAGCTTTGCCCTCTGCAGAACAACTGGAGCATTTATATCTCCCCATACTCAGTGCATCCCAAGAAGCCAGCTCTCTGACTCTACATCATCTTTTCCTGATCAGGCTGTCAACCAGGTGGTGATCCTGCAGCTGGCTTTTAACCCAGGATATCACGGAATGATACTCTTCATTATGCTCGTGAATGTTTTTCAGGCACAGGAATTCTGTTCTGAGGTGGTTTTACAGAACAGTGATGAAAATGTGTGAAGAAGCTCCATGGGAGAATACAGAGACCCACAAGACTGTTGAAGAATCTGTTGCAAATTTTACTGGGAGGAGCTAATGTTTCAGTCTTGCTCTCTACGCAGAACTAGCAGAGACTATCTTCATTATGTTGCTATTATTCAGACTATATATAAGGTTCAAGTTCTACTTTTATACATGCAAGTAAATTAAAAAACTGTAGCTGTTTTCCTTTTGCCCCCAGAAACTTCCAAACAAGCCCCATTAAATGTGATCTACACTAAAAAGTTTTGGCATTTATGGACACAGTTCAAACACCTGGAGCTCAGACAGATTGAACATTTTCCATCAGATATGCTTTTCAGCCAGACAGCCGGCATTCTGACTAAAGGAAACATTTTCTACCAAGTGTTTACTTCCTGTGGAAATCTAGCATTTTACTGGTAATTCAAGCATCTGGAAATTAAAGAGATCTTGTCTTTAGCCTCAAGCCAAAATCACTGTGCTGAAATTAATACTTAAAAAGGCTAAGGCAATGCTTCAGGACAATTAGGATTTGAGAACTTCAGCCACTTCTTCATCTCAAACCCTGGAATCTTGTAAAATTCTCTCCCTCTACAAAACATTTCTTGTAATGTTTTACAGCTCTTTAAAGGCAACTACACCTGCTGTAGCTCTGAGTGTATCTATAACTGCTCCAGACTGACCACTTCAGCCAGAACCGTGCCAGCACCAGGGTAAACAGAGACCTTGGGAGGTGCAGCTCTCTCCGGCTAGTTCTCATTTTAAAGCCCTTTGTGGCATAGCCCTTCCTCTTACTTGGTACCATACGATCCCACCTCTCTTCTGCTCTGCTGGTGTTATGTCTTCTTGACCATTAGTTCTGCTTTCACCTTTCCTTGCTGTGAAGACACAGAAGAGACATAGAAGGTTGCAAAAGGCCGTCTTTCCTTCTTTGAATGAGCAGCTTTCTCTCATTCTGTCCTTTTGGTTCATGGTAGATGGTGAACATTCACACATGCATGGCTGCCACTGGAGCTCAGCTCTGCCAGGATTCCTATACAATGTCCAAGCACAGCTCAGTGACAGAGGGTGCTGGTCAACACACTCATGCTAATCATCTGTTGTTACTTTGCTCTCAGCCTATCTGTTGCATCTTATGGTCTCTCTTTTCCCTTTTGCTCCTTAGTGAAAGCTTGCTGTCACAATAAATGATTCGACCTTTCTCAGCTCAGATCTTCTGCTGTTTTAACAGTTTAGCATACTTAAAAAACTTACTCAGAGCGAAGTTTTCATTAACAGGGTAGGGCTCTGCAGAGGGTAGAGCTGCAGTTGCAGGAAATTCCTCTGCGAGCTCACCAAACTGGTTTACACTAGTGGCGGTCTGCATGTCATGGGCACACTGAATCACTAATGCGCAAATGGCTCAATGCCTTGTGTACCACCGGAACAGAAAATGTTCTCCACACCAGCTCCCACATAGCTCCCACCACACAGGGACTGCTCATGTGGGTCCTGCACGGGTACAAGTACTTGTTACTGCAGAGCAGAATTTGGGCAGCTTAACAATTTGAAGAAAGAAGAGCCAGATTTATTGTTTAAAGTACAGATGCTCCTTCACTACAGCCGTGTTATATGGAAAGCAGAGTAAATGGGGGATCATCGAGTGACTCCTATGTCTCTGTTTACAGTTTGACAATCCCAAGTTTAACACAAACACAACAAGCATAATCTACTTTCAGCTGAAAATAAAGGCTAAAATTTCCATTTACCTCAAAGCAGCTCACTGAAGATTTTCCCTGCCTGTGCCTTTCTGTTTATGGTCAGCTTACCTAGCCTTTCCATGGAACTCACATTGTTTTAAATCACATCCACTTGGCACCTTATTACCACTTACATCAAACCCCTGTTTGTTTGGATTCACTCCCTTACTGAATAATTTCCTTGAGTTTTCAGGAAGACTCTGCCCTGAACTTTCTCCTGTAGTCTTTTTACACCATTAACCGCCGTCTCCAGAAAACTATTCCTTGTGCTCAGTACAAAGGCAGACCACCTAATTGCCTCAAACCATTCTTCTCTGGCATAGAGCAGTCACTATTTTATGTAGTAAATAGACTTGAACAACTTCTATTTCTATTTCATGTTACTCTTGACAATTTTTACCTCTTGAACTCATCAGTTTAATTTTCCTCATTGGAATTAATTTTTTTCTGTCCTACATTGCTTCCTTGCTTCAGCTGGTTTGTCAGATGTAAAGATCAATTAGCAAAAGCTTATGTTCTTTAGCTTCTGCTCAGCTATGGGCTATGTTCCCACAGAATTACTGCCCTCCATAGATCAGACATCCTTTTGGTGTCATAGGATGATTGAGCCTCAAGGTTTACTGCAAAAAATAGTTAGCTTAGAAAAAGTAAAAACCATTATTCCTTCTTTGTTGATTACATTATTTGTTCTTATATTTCCTCTCTCTAATAGAGGAAAGTTGATCATTTATCCCAATCAGCAAAATCTTCTCCATGTCTTTGGAAGTAACTCATGGTGTTATAGAAGAACTACATATTAGTGTTTGCAATTTTGAATGAAAAAGCAGAAATTATATGTTATCAGTGACACCTGCCTCAAATTTTTTCTGTCCATTCTGTCCACTGATGCTGTCCTCTTGGAGTGAGGGTCTCAAAAGTAGCAATTAATTTTTCATACCTGAGTTGCTTTAAGAGGTTTTCAGTTGGCAGCAGTCACACATACAAACCTGCTCTTCAAAAAACAGATCTTTTTATACTAATTCCTAAGCAGAATTTTTTTTAGAATGACAATTGCAATGACAAATTAATACTGTTTTAATTTAACACCTTAACCACCTTGTGAAATGCTAATGCTCAAAATTAAAATTATGATTGAAATATGCAGTAAACGTGGGTAGCATGAAAATGCAGTAGTAAAATGCTACAAATAATTAGTTTTACTCTCACTGTCCACTGGAACCTCAGCCAGCTACTTGTCCTGGGACGACTGTATGATACTGTATTCCCTATTGATTCCCTGTATGATATTGTATTCCCTATTTCCTCTAGTTTGTCTCAAACCAGGACACTCGTTAAGATTATGATCCTTGGATTCAGCGAGGTGAAAGTAGAAACTGTTAGCACAACCATATTTTTCTTACTTGCTGTTTCCCATTCTTGAGTATCCATGTAGTTTATGGCTCCAGTATCCCGTAGCTCCTACCTGGATAATGCACTTGACTACTGCTGGGTCCAGCAACAGCTGTCTACTGCAAGGAACCACCTTCTCAACCTCCCACTCAGGTCTTCCTGCTTAAAGGAGAAGTCTGTGCTTCAGCACTGACCATCCCACACCGTCAGGCTGGAAATGAGGCCCCCATTTCTGTGTGCAGAAGCACCAGCTTTTCCATTACTCCCTCTTGAGAACATCTTACACTGGGATGTGTTCTCTGGGAATATTAGCGGACATTCCGAAATTGAGGTTCCTCACTAGTGATGTATTTAATCTTAATGCATTTTCACAACAGCTATTCTAGGTTATCTAGCACTGTCCATTGCATAGGAGGAACACAAAATGGACATGGACTTGCTTGGCCTAGAAAGCTGAGTAATGTTAGTGTTTATGTTTTGTGAGGAATATCAATGTTCTTAAGAAACCAAATTCTTATCTTTGTTATTACTGATGTAGGAAGGTAAATGTGAGAACGTACACAGGAGTTTTGAGCTTGAGGAAAGAGTCTCTCTTCACCTTGCCCATATTTTTTAAACTCATGTCTAAAGACAGGTTCTTTTCTTAATTATCTCCTGACCCACAGGTTAGCTTTGAGTCATTAAACAGAGGGAACTAAGATGCTTTGAACCAATACAGTGGATATAGAATGGGTTCATGCATTAGTGATGGTAATTTTCCCCTGCTGTTCTGCCCCTCATTTACGCAACAAAGATGAGAAATTGTTTTTCCTGGCATTGACTAGAACATGAAGATAGTTCCCAGTTCCCTAAGGTGAGAGGTCCTGAGTAAGAGATACCAGTTCTTCACTTTTTTCCAGATGTGAAAACAGAAGACAAAGCCTGTGTCTTTGCACTATGGCAAATACAGAAAGGTCGATCTTTTTTTTGTCAGAGGACAGACTTTAAAGATTTTCATAGAAGCTAAGAAAAGTATTCCCGTTATCAACTAATTGCAGACAGCATCTCAGTCTCTGGAAGTAAAACAGGTAATCGAGAATGTGTTCTCTACCACAGAAGGCCAGAAGTTGGGAATGAAAAATCAAATCCTTCGAAGAGGCACAGAGACCGTCTGAATGCAGAACTGGACCACCTGGCCAGCCTCCTCCCTTTTCCACCCGACATCGTATCGAAGCTGGACAAACTTTCAGTCTTGCGCCTTAGTGTCAGCTATCTCCGAGTCAAAAGTTTCTTTCAAGGTAGGTTTCCTTAAGATATCAACATTCCATTAAAAGTATCCCTCTAATTTATTGCTGCTTTGCACCAATCCTGTGTAAAAGTAACTAACAGCATATATTGAGGAAGCCAGGGAAAAAAAATCTATTATTGAATTTATTTTGTGCATGGGATGTTGCATTGGAAAGTTCATGCCTTTCCTCTTACGCCATTTGTGCAGTTTCACCAGTGGCATACATCCACCTTCCCTCAGCAGGCTTTAGAAAAAGGGAAAACACAACTGTAAAATCACTAAACTGGGAAAGAAGCTTGGGGCAGATATAATACCTGTAGATACTTTGAATTCTCTATGTGAAGCTGTTACCATGCATGTTCAAAATGCCTGTTTAAGTATGATGTGAAAGTCAAGCAATCACTGTATTACCTATGTTTGCTGTATGCCAGGAGTAAACAGGTTTGCTTGCAAAGCCAAGATGACCCCTGTCTTTAAGGATAAGATTCAAACTTTAAAGTGTTGAATGAAGTTGTACTAGGCTATGCTTTGTTTTTGTAGTTGTCTGGCACACAACACAATGAAAGCCAAATGTGTGTTTTGAGATGCACATAAAAAGAATTCTTCCAAATATGAAGATATTTTGAGTTTCTTCTGTTACTGAGGAGTTCACAAGAGCAAAATCCAGATTAGGGATTTAATAGTGGAAATCCTCACTAGAGTTGTTTTCAAAAAAAAAAAAAGGAAAAAGTCTATTTGAAGGAGTATAGTTGACCAAAACTTATAGGTCGACTGCAGAGATAAACAGAAGTATTTTTTACAGACATTATTTTTCCTTTACTACTCCTTATTATTTCTTCCTCTTACTACTTCTTATTATGCACATTGTGTACATATATATATTTTTTTTTTGGCTTTGACCAGAGAATAATATCTGTTGGTTGGATTCTTGCTTTTAAAATGCATTTTAGTATAAAAGAAATGCCAGCTTCAAGAGGCTTTGGCAGGCTGAAGGGCATTTCACAAGCTGACGTCAGATTACAAAGGGTGATATCACTGATAGCAGGAGCCTCCCATGTCAACTCTGGCAGCTGGTTGCCCAGCCTCCAGCAAGCATCCTGCAGTTTACAGAGTCCCTCTTTCCCTACAAACACATACCTGAGTGTTATGGCCCCTTCCTCTAAGCTTGACTTCAATTTCTCTTGGATTCACAAGCAATAATATCTCTTCAGCTTCCTCTACTACTCTTCTGCCACAGTTTCTAAGATCCATTGTCTTCTTTTCTTAAAGGGACGAGATAAAAGGAAAACAAGTAAAGCCAGGCTGCATTATGCTGAAATGTTCCATGTTCCAGGTTTTGAGAGATTTCATTTAATTTAGTCCCCAAATTACCTAATTGAACGCATAGTTTGTGTTCCCTTCATTCTTATTTTTAAGTGTTTACATCATGAAACTAAGGTTACAGAAAGCATTGTTTATAGTAAAGGAAGGAAACTACATACCATTTTAAGACAAGAGAGCTGGCTGGAACTTCAAAAGTGTGGAGTGGAGGAGAGGTGAGCTGTGGAAACAGAGCTGTGTGAGGAATGGTTGCAAACGTTTGGGTAAGAGCGGAATCTGCTGCATCCTTCATGAACATCACGATCTACTTCCTTGTAATTATGGAGAAATAAGGCAGAATCTGTTTGTTTGGGTTTTTTTAAAGCAAAAACTTCGGTAGCAATTCACCTAAAAAGAAAACAAACATACCCATCCCAGTGTTTCAATCTTTGTTGTGATGAAAGGGGATAGAACAGCAGAAATGGATTGTTTGTGGTTTTTTAAATCAAAGGATGGCACTACAATGGGAGCTGTTATAAACACTCTGAGGACAGAGAACAGACCAGTGGCATACAGAGATGTTAGAAAATTGGATAAAAAAATGTATCTGGAAAAATGGCTTAGTAAATCTCTACTAATTCACTCAGGGAAGATTAATCCAAAGAAACTGGTGTTCAATAGAGAAGACAAACCTGGAAAAGAGAACATAAAAACAATCATTAAAGAGGGACAGTGGTCAGCAAGTTGTTCCATGCCTGTAATATGATATGCCGACATAAACAAGAAGGCTAAGTGTGGATTTTGGTCTGTTTGCCCAGAGGCAGCATGTCACTACACAGGAAGGTTATAATCCCTCTCTGCATGAGACCAGCATGGCTCCATCTGGAATAGAGCTTTCTGTTGTGGGCATCTCCTGGTCACAAGGGCATTAGTACATATTAAAGGGTTTGGAATAAACACAGGCAAGAAGTGACTATAAAGTTTCACGGACAAAAAAAGTCAACCAACAAACAAACAACCCCCCAAAAACTAAAGTTAGCTCAAATGTGTACAATTTGTATTCTCCGGCTATTTGTCTTCATAGGAAAAGAAGAGAAGGGAAGGAATTGCTTAGGATATTTTAGAGTGGCACAATGGAAGAACCAAGGAGTGATGATGCCCAAGAGGAAATTTGGCCTGAATATCAAGCAAGATATGCCTGTAGTGAGTTCTGTTCAGCTATCCGATGTTCCTAAAGCGGATGCAGTGGAGACTCGGTTCATTCAATTTTGTAATGTGTGACAGACAATCCTGTGCGTCTTTCGCTTAAAAAAATTGTTCTCTGAGTTTTGAGGAAGTGTAAATTGCAGGTTTTTAAAACATGCTTTTAAGGATATCGCTTGCCATTTTTAAAAAAAAACATGAGTAATGCTACTTGACACATAAGTTCATATGTGACATTGCATATTCAACCCATAACAGGTCCACAATTCCCATGGCAATTACAGTGGCACACCTTCAACAATGCCAGCGGTTTCTGGGCACGCTCATTTACTTACCACTAGGTGTCCTTTTAGTAGCTACTCTGCAGAGTCTGTGCACAGCACAAATGTATTTATGAAGATCAATAGCCAACTGGAGGGAGCGGCGTAACCTCACCATATTGACTCCAAGTGTGACAATGGTTTTACAGAGAATTAGGTATTAGGGCATGCAGAACATCTGTCAGTCATTTATTCCCTTTTTAGTGACCATTAGAGGTTAGTACCTTGAAGCATTTGGCAAATTCATCTTACTTGAGTTGTTTAAACAAAGGCCAGGTCCCTTTCCAAAATTTAGACCTGGTTGTTGAGGCAGATATTCCTAGGATTCAGTCTGAGTCATTGTGGTGGATTCCCTTCCTCATTCTTAGAAATGTTTTTCTTTTGCTTCAGAATATTTCTTCTGTCTACTTGTTTAAGATTCTTCGTATCTCTGTTATCAGTTGGCAGATTAATAGCCCCACTACCCCAAAGCTATAGCCATTTAGTCATTTTGCATTTTCCTGATAAGCACTTCAAAATGGCTTGCAGCAATAACCTTCCAATCTCACCGGATCTCGTGTATGAATCAGCTGGGTCTGAACCAGGCTTAGCTGATGACTGAGGGACATAAACTGCTACAGGAAACTGTGACTGTCATTTGGCCCTGACAAAGATTTGCTTTGGGTGGGGCTCCTGCGAGCATGGAGTGGTACTTAGTGTCTGTGACCACTTGAGTTTGCTGGGCCTCTGTCTTGGAAATATTCCATGTCAGTTAATTGCAGTCTGTCTTCTTTTACCACTCTTGACAATACATCCTTCAGTACCTCTTATTTCTCAGTTTTTCCACTGGTGGGGAAGTGGTGGTCTTGCTCCACTTCAAAACCAACTCCCTTTTGTTGGTTGTTTAAATTGTTCCCTTCTAGTATAGGCAATGATTTAGTAAATAAATGTCAAAAGAATATCACCTTGTCCTTTTAGCAGCTCAGGTCCTTTCTGAGAGAGAGTTAGCTTAAGTTTCCCAGTACTTGTAAGGAAGCCAGTTATGACAACTTAGATAGACCAGCACAGTTACAAGCAGGGCTGTACAGTTCCTCATCTTTCAGTTCTTAATGTAACTAACCTTGTGTGAAGAGGCCACTCAGGCTTTCCTTCAACATCTCATTCATTAATATTAGACCTTTTAGCCATAAGCATTCCTGATAAATGATAGCTGATGTTGAGTATAGTCTTAGATGGGAAATGTAGAGATCTTAACATGGTCTTAAAATAATTTTTAAATTTTAAATCCCTTACTACATAATTTATATAAAGCACAATTTAATTCAATAGCTTGTAATTTTGCTCTTCTGGACATTTTTTGCATACATGCATATACATATGCAAAAACAGAGACGTGCATGCACGCACAAAAGCAGCGTCTTCCCAACAAAAATCTCCCTCACAGTATTATTTTGAATCTCTGTGTTTATTTCAGACTTCAGAGCCGTCTTTATATTTACTTATTTCCAGACTTCATTTGATTTTGAAAGCTAAAAATCGGGTAGATTTATGGACGGCTAGATATGGATTGTAGAGTGTCACAGATGAACTCTGCGAATAAATGTCTTAAAAGTTTCTGTAAGATTTATATTTAAACTGCAATCCAGATCTCTGTAAAATTAGTGACAGTCAAGCATGGAGACATGTTGTTTGACCTGCCTTAGACTAAAGTTATGGATTTTAAACTGAATTACAGCGGAGTTTGAGAAATTTGTCTACAAATGTTAGTTCATCTGTTTCCATGTAGAATTAAAAATTTTAGGAAACAAGCCTGTAGTGAACTTATCTTGAGTAAAGAGTAAGTTACGCCTTAACCTGAAGGTCATTGTCTAATGTTTTTGCGAATCTGCAACACGAGTGATTTAATACTTTCCTTTGCAATCCTTATCATCCAAGCTGGAAGTCTCCTGCTTCAATTATAGAAGAAAAAATTGTTTCCTTTTCTTGTGGCACCACAGCTTTGACAGCCATGAAGGTGATCCTAGCAGATGGAAGCAAAAAGAGGCAATAAACATAAAACTTTCTTGTTTTCATTGTATGTAGCTCCCTCTCTGCTGAGTAGCAGAAAATTATTTTTCCAACCTTGTATGGTTAAAGGGCTTCTAGCATGCTTTTTATAACCTTCCCTTTCTTGCTACATCTGATATTAAACATTGGCTTTTCTGTTTCTCTTCTTATATATGTGTGCTTTATTTTACTCATTTTTAAAAAAGATTTTTTGTGAGCTTCCAGTCACTAAAGAGCTCAAGATCTTGTTAAGGTGGTCTTTTCTTACATTTGCCATTCTTCACTGCTACTGAGACAGTTCACACTTATCTTCTATATATTGATTTGTTGAAAGAACATCCAGCTTCTATTTCCCTTTGATATGCACCCTCTGAGATTTTTCCAGGTGTACTGAAATCTCCCTCCTGTTGGTCCTCTGTCTTCATGTTGCTGTGCCTTAGATTGCTGCTGCTGAAAGAATCATCAGTTCCAAGATTTCCTGGTCACTTTTACCAAGCTCCCCTAACTCCTTCTAACCCACTTCTCCCCTTCAATTAAACCTCTTTTACATACATATATATACTTTTTTTTTTTTTTTTCCATTTCTGACAGGATAGCACACACTGCGTGGTTTCTGTCTTTCTTCTGATTAAGCATTTATGTTAGTGGGTCATTTCCTTTTACTCGTCTATGTGTTTGGCGTGATCCAATTCACATCAATGTTTATCTTTAATGGAAATTGAATTTATCCCTTTTAAGAAGAAAACAACAAAGGATTCCTCCCAGCTGGCCTGATTTTCAGTATCCTCAATTGCTTGCAGGCTCTTCCAGCATTGTTCTCCTCCCACAGCGTCCATGGCTCTTACTCTCCTAGATCAGTAGCATACTACCGTGATAGGGATTCCTCAGGTTCATTGATTAGACCCTCCAGGCTGTTATTTATTGTAGTATTTGAATATTTAGTGTTGCAGCCCCCACTGTAGACCTGCTTCTGGTGTGACATGTATGACACTCCAGTGATACTCATGGAAAATTAAGATCTTAAAACCTGAGATGGGTAAGGAAGCACAGAGTGATCTTGCTTTCAGTGCATAATCTGCAATGTAATGCTGCTTAACAGTGCTTTAGGAATGCTGCTTACATGAAGCAAAGCTCCTGGTCTGACGGTCCAAGATGCCTCAGCAGTGCATGTACTGGGGTTCTCAGGCATCCCTTTCTACCCCACTGTCTCTTCCTAACAATTCTGTTTTCCCAGCATTTTCTTTTCAAACTATCAGCAATTTTTTTCCTGGATTGACAAATTCTGCTTCTTTGGTGTAAATATGTTTTTTAGATTTTATTTTATATAAGCATGGAAAATTTTCTCACAACAAGTTTCAACTGATAATGGTTGAATTTATTATTACATTTATGGCCTATACTGGATCCATTTACATGGGAAAAATTCTCCTTTCATTTGTTAGCCAGTTTCAGCAGCTTGAAGGTTTCCCTTGAATTTAAAACCATAGTCTTAGTGAATCATAGATTCACAGAAAGATTGAAGATGGAAGGAACCTCTGGAAGTCACCTGATCCACCTGTCCTGCTCAAGCAGCGTCACTGAGAACCAGTTTTCCAGGACCATGTCCAGATGGCTTTTGAATATCTTTAAGGGTGGAGAGTCTACGATGTCCCTGGGCAACCTCAGCCAGTGCTTGGTCACCCTTACAGTGAAAATGTGCTTCCTGATGTTCAGAGAGAACCTCCTGTTTCACTTGCACTCTGATCCTGTCACTGGACACTTCTGAAAAGAACCTTGCTGTTCTTTCCACCCTTCCTTTAGGTATTTATACACTCTGATGAGATCTGCCCTGAGCTTTCCCTTCTCCAGGCTGAACAGTTCCAGCTCTCACTCTCTCAGCCTTTCCTCATAGGAGAGGTGCTCTAGTCTCTTCATCATCTTTGTGCCCTTTCACTGGACTCTCTCCAAGCCCTTTATAATGGATATATCTAGAAAAGACATAGGAAAAATAAAATAATAAAAAACTGAAATATTAATAAATAACAGAGATTTATAAGAAGAGGATAAAATGCCTAAATTAACAACAAGAAGGAGGAAATTATATCTCCTTGATTCCATCTCTTTGTTCCCACCAGTCTTTTCTTGGTATGACATATATTGATTTCCATTATGTAAATAATTAGAGGCTTTCAAATTACCCTCAAATGTCTATTTTTGATGAAACCTGTACTTTGACACACAAATCAAGGATTTAAGTTCCTCTACTTAGTTAGGGTTCAAGCTGATATCTTGAGCCAAGAAGTCCCCAATGTATTTGAGTTTTTTTAACAATTAGAAGTTTGTTTTTTGAAGACATATTCTACTGAGTTAGAGCATTCCCAGTCCTCTCCTCTGACACCGAATGTCTGAATGATTTTTTTCTCGGAAGAGAAATAAGGACTTCTCTTTTTTGAACACATACAGAATGTCTTTAGCATAGGTATTGCTGCAGTCCACAGTCGTGGCTTATTAGATTGTAAGCATGCAGGTTGTTTATGTTTCTTAGGACAGAATATTCATTGGCTTGTACTGAGGAGAAACATTCATGGTCGGAGTGGGTAACAGGTAAGTTTACTCCTGTGGCTGTATTGAACTGGCATATTCAAATTGCAACATCATTTGGAGTGTTTTGGCAAAAAAAGGACTGTTCATGAAAGAAACATTTTCCACTCTCTACTGCTCTCTAATTTTACCATCTTTTTAGTGATACAGCAACTGAAAAAAGGAAAAGACTCTACGTAAATCACTGAAAGAAGACCTACTGTCTGCAAATCATTGTCTAATCAAGTGCTAAAATTCTACACCAGTGAAATTTTAGTAGAAGTTTCAAGAACTTAAGCAGGGTAGCTGCATTCATTACTCTCTGAGATCTGGCAGGACTCCTTTCTGGAGCAGCAGCTGCAAATTAAATCTCCTCCACATTACCCATTTTCAAACATTATTTTGGATTATTTTGACTAGATTTTTTAATATAGTTAATTGCCAGTGAGACCATTTTATTGGGACATATTGCTTATACTAATGGGTCACTATTTTCTCTTCCCCTTCTTTCCTGGAAACACCATTCCTTCCATGTAACAAATAACTAAGGCTGTTTTGTACTCCATGTCCTCTTTCATAACCTGGAGATCTTTCTGCCCTTGGAAGGCCTTTGCTGACTCTTGGAGGAGAACTGTGTCGACTCTTGGAGGAGAACTGTGTCTCCTCTTGGTCTCTTGTTGTAAGAGGGTGTACCTCCTTGTCCTGGCTAGCTTTCTCTTTAGTTTCCTGCAAACAAGATGGGTTTTGTAGGAGGAGTGTTGATTTACAAGCAGGATTTACTTCAGAATAAACCTATATTCAGGAAGAACAAGACAACTTTTAAATTACTTGAATTCCCATAACTTTTGAAGATCAAGGAATGTGTTAGTGCCACACTGTGTTCAGTGTCATGTTCTGAGACTGGCTCTAAATTCAATACTTATTTTTTTGAGTAATGGCGAATGAAGGATCTTAGTTATAAAAAAGTTTCATATATTTTCTGGTGCTCCTTGGGTACTTTTGTCATGTGCTGTAGGTTGTTTGTATTACCAGAGCTATTACAAACTCAGAGGTGTTAGACTGACTCAGTCACCTGCATGACAAGGGCTGGACTACATAGATTTTATGCTGTCTTTTGGAAGCACACCCTCATTAGGATTCTTCTTGCAGAATTTCCTCTTGTAATTCTGGATCTGTATCTCATACAACTTTTCTATTGCTGGATGCCATCCAAATGAACATCCCTGTAGGCTTCAATGTTTCTCCTGATATTATCAAGACTGATTAGAAAACCAGGGAGCTAGAAATGACAAGTGACATGAGGGGAATCTTTGTTAGATTTCTCCTGAGGGCATTTGGCACTGGGAGAGTTCCACTGTTTCTACTGACAGTAGAAGTACACTCAGGACCAGACACATGGTCAACCATGCACACAAAGCCTGGTTTTATAGATGTTCCCACAAACCACAGCTTCTACGTTGGTCCAATGCTAGGGGAAGTCCCCAAAATACTTTGAGCCTTTAAGTATGGGTCTTCATCTTTCTCCATCTTGCTCAGTCATTCTTAACCATTTTGATTTGGTAGGCTTTTGTTCTCAGTGCATTTGGTTAGCTCACACTGTGCATCTTATGTAGCATTGATGTAAATTGACGTGGCAAGGATGTGTAAATGAATGTGGTAAATGCAAGTGGCAAGGAAAAATCTGGGTCCATCTAATCCAGGAGACCAGTATACACACTGTCTTTTGTATTCAGTGATGTTCATCTTTCTTGTGCACTGTGTTTGCTTAATCCCTGCTCCGCAGCTAGGGCCCTTCTTGGCCCGGCCTGGCACCAGCTGTTGAAATACTCTCACAGTCCGCCATGGATCAAATTCCATTATCCTGCGCTATAAGTAATGGACATTCACTGGTCTATTCTCTTGAATTAAACTGTGTTTAGATCTTGGAAACTGAGAAAAAACTTGGAGTTTAATTCCACTCTAACTCATGTTTTCCTTGGATATGGAAACAAGACTGGTTTTCATCACAGGAAAAATGGCATTTTTACTTCAAACTTGCTAGCAACTTCTGTGACTGTAGAAGATACTAGCAATAGTTTTGTCCTTATCACTGATGCAGTGGATGGGAGGTAGGAAAGCATTCCCCCAGGCATGAACTTTGGCTTGGTTTACACTTGTTCTCAGCTTCATGAGCGATTACCATCTCTGAGAGGAAGCATGTATCTTTACTGTCAAGAAAATGATTTACTTTGTTTCTTATTTTAAACATAGATATGTTTTAAAGGAAGACAATACCTCTTATCCAACAGAACAAGGAATTTAGTTTGGCATATTGTAATTGCACAGGACTTTGAAGACAAAGAAGACAAATAGTTCTAGGATAGAGAATAGTGTGGGAGATTGTCCTCTTAGCTTCCCTTCTCACTTTGCTGCTGCTGACTTTAGGGTTACTGCACATAGTAAAGCTCTGCAGGGAATGCTGAAACAATACAGATCACAAAATCACAGAATCATTTAGTTTGGAAAAGACCTCCAAGATCATCAAGTCCAGCCTTTGACTAATGACCACCTTGTCAACTAGACCATGGCACTAAGTGCCACGTCCAGTTGTTTCTTGAACACTTCCAGGGACAGTGACTCCATCACCTCCCTCGGCAGCCCATTCCAATACTTAACTACCCTTTCAGTGAAGAAGTTCTTCCTAATGTCCAACCTGAGCCACCCCAGGCACAGCTTAAGACTTTGTTCTCTCATCCTGTCACTGGCTGCCTGGGAGAAGAGGCTGACCCACACCTGGCTACACCCTCCTTTCGGGCAGTTGTAGAGAGCGATAAGGTTACCCCTGAGCCTCCTCTTCTCCAGGCTAAACACCCCCAGCTCCTTCAGTTGGTCTTCATAAGATATGTGCTCTAGACCCTTCAACAGCCCTGTTGGTATTCTCTGGATATGCTCCAGCTCCTCTTTGTTGTACTGAGGGGCCCAAAACTGAACACAGGATTCAAGGTGTGGCCTCACCAGTGTAGAGCACAGAGGGACAATCACTTCCCTAGTCCTGCTGATCACACTGTTTCTGACACAAACCAGGATGCTGTTGGCTTTCTTGGCCACGTGGGCACACACTTGCTCATGTTCAGGTGGCTTACCAGCACTTTTCCCTATTATGACTTTCAAATGGAATTTGTGCCCCACCAAAATCAGCCAGTAATTTCTCTCTTGCCCATTTCTCTGAATGAGCAGCTTGCTCTGCCACTTCTATGGGCATCTCTATACCTGGTTTTTTCCCATGTCCTTACATGTAATTGCAATAATCCTTGGCTATAGCACCCTTATTCTTACCAGCCCTCTCTCCTGCTTCCATAGCTTTGACTCTTTCCCCTACAGTCATCATTCATTTTCCTCACAGTATCCTTTATGGACAAAATGACCTTCCTGAAATCTTGCCCAGGCAACCCACCAACTCCACCTGCACAAAAATCTTCTTAGTTATAAGTAGAGCTACAGGAGCCTGGGAAGTTCATTAGAAGTATGAAACTAAATGAATACACTGATGATTTAGTCAGGCCCAAAGGTCTGTGATTTGTCCTGTGGTTTATGTGGCTGAATCTGTGCAAGAAACCTGTCTTTCTAAGCTGTGACTAAATATTTAGGTGCTTGGAAGTTATAAAATATGAGTAGGAGGCTGGTTTCTGCAAAGCTTGCCTCACTTTGCTATGTGACAGTCCTACAGTTTGGCTCAATGGATTATTCTGAAGGGCTTGTCTTCATTTAATTGTATTTGGTTTAGTGTCTTTTTCATTTTATTAGAAAGAAAATCCCATGTGACTAACACAGATGCATCTCTTCTCTATTTAACGTAACAGTAACATATTAGGCAGTGCTTTCAACATTCCCCACCGTGAAATGAAATGAAAGTTTTTTAGATGAGGCTCAGCAGGTTTCCCTTTACTACTCCAGTTTTAATTTTGTTATAATTTTCTGTGCAATACTGTAGATAATATAACTGACAAATTTTCTAAAATCTTGACTTTGAGTAGAAGTGGAAGCAGAATGCATAGCAGCAAACTAACTTAGATGCTCAGTAAGAGAAGTTACAAAAAGACTTCAAAACTTCTTTAAAAGAAGCTCATAATTATCTTCATGAAAGTTTGATGCTATACAACAGTCTTGCCAAATACATTTTATATGAACTTACTGTGTGCCTAAAATTCTATTGAAATACCCTCAATGCATTGCCTCTTTATATCTGCATGGAATATACCAAGTTGAATGTATATAGAAAGTAAGTATTTGTTATAATAAGTAAATGTCCACTATTCCCATTTACCTCTCAACCTGCAACACGAATTGACTACTTACATATTGGAAACAGCTGAAATAAGTTAAGAGAAGAGGACTGAAAACAATCAAAGGTCAGATCTAAATCAAAACACAACATACTTAAAGTTGGTTTTATTTTTTCTAGTCCACTGACAACTTCATAACCACTTTACTAATTGTATACCTGCAAAACATAGGTCACCTTATAGTAATCTTCTATATTCCCCTGACTATTTCAATATCTGTGCAGAAAATGCTATCCTCTGTGTGTTGCTACTCTGTCATATATCAGTGTTAGTGAAAACCTGTCACAAACCCTCCATATTTTGTTCCAAATAATTTATTAAACTGATGTTGTGCCATCAAATGACCCCTATAAACCTTGTACGGGAAAACAGCACAATAAATAATGCTTTATGAAAACATTTCTTGAGACGATAAATAATTCAGCCTTAATAGTGTATCTTGAGCTGACGAATGCAAGGGTTTATGTGGAGAATATTCTTATATGTTATTATAAGGACCACGACAGTACATGGAGAAAAATGAAGTTGAATTTCTTCTTTCCATACTTTTTCCACGCTGCACCTACACCGCTGCATATAGGAAAAGGCTGTACATCTCACAGCAAGTAATAGTTGTAAGAGGAAATTAACAATGTTTGCAATTACTTTAATAATTCTTAAAGATGCAGTCATGCCAGATGCAGAGTGCTCTCAAATTACGATGTGTTCAAAAGGTTTTGATTGTTTTCAGCACTTCTTCAAGACCACCAGAACTGTATTAAACCCTAGCAATGTAGTTCTATATGTCCCCCTAAGGGAAGAGCTCTTTCTTCTGAGCCAAACATACTCAGTAACGTCAGAGAGTTTGAAGCTATTGCATATTGCAACATACGTTCTTCATTTTTATTGATGCTAACAAGCATTTTAGAAATACTTAATAAGTCTGGCAGTAAGTGCCATATCATTTCAGGACAGGGATGCACCCTACATTTGTTGCTGCCAACTTATGGTTAGGAAAGCAGAGACAATGTCAATTTGAAGGTTACTTCGCCATCATACTTTAAAAGTATCGTGGTAGTGGCCGATAATATGTTTAAAACCAGTAGGGTGGCTGAGATTGTCACCTCTGTCAGCACGAGGTGGGAGTAGAGGTCCGTTTCTGGACAGAAGATGTGCCCCTTGCAGCAACACACTTAGTTCAGGGGCACTGAGTTCCAAGGGGTCATTTGGAAAAGAGGAGCTTATTTATCTTGACTTTGTCTTGTCAAGTCAAGTGAAGTCACTCTCTCCAGACAAGGGTCAGCTTTCTTACTTTAGCTATTGTAGCTTCAGCAGATATTCTGTCTTCTCAATCTTTGAAGATAATGTTCAACTAGTATGGTTTCTCCAGCAAGAGAAAAGCTGCAAACTACAGTGTTGTGACTCCTCATCACTCTCTTGCCAGATGCCAATACAACAGCATGTGAAAAACATGTTGGGGAAGATGTTTAAGCTGTGTATTCCTGTGCCCTGAACTGCCTGTATTGGAGACTGGGAAATGTAACAGAAAGTTTCCAAGAAAAGAGGACGTTGAGAAACTTAATCTCCTTTCCACTGAGGCAATCTGCCAGGAAAGACCTACTGTAGGCAAAATTTGGGCAAAAAGCCTCTTCTCAGAAAACAACAACTTTGGTTGGGGAGGAAACATAAAGACAACTGGTCATGTCCTTAATTCCTTATTATGTTTTGCTTAACCTTGGCATTAGTGGAGTAATACAAGCCAGGCTTTCAAAATCTGCCCCGGTGCTTCAAAAAACACATTGCCTGAAGTCAAATGTATTTTTCAGAGTCACAGCAAAAATGCCATTGAAAATGTGGAAGCCTGGGAGGTCACGCTGTCACCACGCCAGTAATTTGTCTGGAGAATATTCTGTGCTAGTTAAATTGGGTACCAACTAGCCATATTATAGCCAGATTAGCAATGGTAGAAGGCTGCTGGAGGGAATGAACACTCAAAAATTAACTTAGGTCTATATGGAGATAATGGGGATACATATGAACAATTTGGGGGATTTTATCACTGTACTTTCGTGTTAAGTTTTAATTAAATAGGCCAGTTTTCTTTTTTCTTTTTATTTTTTGCTGTTTAACTTGGTGACTTTCCTTCCCTTCCACCTCTTTTTCTCTAGCAGCCTTTTAAGTGATAATCCACCTTGCTTCTTTGTAAAATTTTCTTTTCTGCATCTTCCTCTTCTGTAGATTTTCTTGTTTTCTCCATATAGGTTTTTTCCCCTTGTCTTTTCCCATCTTTGCTACAACATTCTCCCTTTTCTCTATATTCCTTGCTCCACTCCTAAAAACTTTTTGTTACATCTGCTGTCTGCCATTCCAGAAATCGATCTCCATCTCTCCTCTCCAGTAAAAGACTGACTTTGGTGGGAAAGCAAGGATCACAATAATCTCCACTTTTTTCTTTTTTTTTTTTCCCAACAAGACACTGTTCTCGTATCCTGTTGGGTGAAAGCAGGACCAGGCAAACCTCTTCCATTCTCCTCCATGAGGGCCTTTTGCCCTAAGTGATCTGGGTGTGGTGAGCTCAGATAGCCTGCTGATGCTTTCATTGCATGGGCCACAGGGAGGGGATGTACCTTTCATTCCCTCCCCTACAAAGAGCCCTACCACAGCGCCAAGATGATGAGAATCACTGAAGCAGACGGATGAGCCTTGGGGCGGGAGGGGGGAATAAATAATGGCTTGTTGTCAACCCTCCCTTCTGCATTAGGCTGCCAGATGATTGCTTATTCCTTGCTCCCACCCACACCCTTCATGCCACCACCAGCATTTTTGGTCCTTTGTGGCTGAGGTTGTGGGCTAGTCAGCGGATGAGTCAGCTCTGCTAACCAGTGCTTTTCCAGCTCCCCATGGCAGGGATAGCTTGGGCGGAAGAGTTTCAGCCAGCACTATCTGCTTGGAAGATGGGGGCTGCTTGGGCACGTTAATTGATTTATTTAGAATTTCACCATTCTGCAAATAAAGAGCAGGTTTCCAGGGCTATGCAATACATCTCCTCTTGTTCTCTTTGCATATGCTCTGATGCAGGAAGTTTTGAAGCTACACCCTTTATACCATCTGTTAGTATGGGAGTGTGGAGTGAATGGGAAATTCAAACTTTGAATGGGTCAGGAAATTCAAGTTTTGCTCTCACAACTAACTACATGTTGGTCTCAGATGGGACTGTAGCTCATCGGGTTAATGTACAAAACGAATCTTGCACCACAGCTGAGCTCCCGCACCACAGCTGAACTTGGCACTGCGACCGAGTGGGAGAAGAGAGGATGAGAGCTTCAAAATACCTTTGTGCCTCCTCAATGCTGGGCAGGCCTGGGCCTCTTTAGTGCTTCCCAGGGGTCAGAACACCCTCCGGGACTGGCACATGCAGCCTCTCACAGCTCATGTTGACTGGGGAACATCTGGCCAATGGAAAATACATCAGGCAGAAGAATGTTCCAGCTGCCCCGTTCCCAGCCTGCCCCATCCTGCCTTGGCTCCATCAACTCCCGGCTGTGTTGCCGTGGCTCGAGAGCAATCGTTAGGTACTCCAGCTCCTTTTCTTATTCTCCACATCAGGCAAAGGCTATGCTGTGCTGGGACAGGTGATATGAACCACCAAATGTGGAAGGCTCAGCCACAGCTAGTGACTAAACAACTGAAAAATTTGTTTTAGACTAATTTCTACAGCCACACTATTTGCTGTCCTTTTCAGTCTGCGTAGTACGAGCGTATTTCCAGGCATCCTTCAGTGGTTCTGACCAAGCTAGACCTTACTGCAAGCTAGACATTGCAGTAGCAAAACACTCTTTTCCTCCTCTTCCAGACAAAATCTGGCCGTTTACAAGTATGTACAGTATATTGGGGCAGAAGGAAGAGGGTGAGGGTAGAAGTGATTTTGTGAGTATGCTTGCTGTAATTTTTATAACCAAATTATTCAGAAATCCTTAGGTTTGAGTCTAATGGCTGTAATTTGTCACAGTACTTAAACTTATTTCCAATGAAAAAATACCTCTTAGTAGCTATTTAAAGTCAATTTATTCATTAAAAAGTGATTTATGGTACACTAATCTGAAATAGTTTGATTTTGGATTATTAGTTGGGGTATCAGTGAACTCTATTACATTTCTTTGGATAATTTTCAGATTAAATAAACTCCATAAAGGACTAAAAAAAAATAACATATAGGCAGATTGGCAGCTAATCCAAATTACTGGATGCATGTTCTTTTATATACATAGGCAATGTACAGATCTTCCAAATACCAGGTGAAAGATATTAAGAGCCATGGAGGGAGTGGGGAAAGCTTGCAGTAATTACTTGGAAATTGGCATATGAGAAGTCATTGTTTATCCTTATTTCACTATACTAAATTACTGACCAATTCTTTCTCTAGAATTGCAGATCCAGTGGGACTTAGACACATGTATTAGCTGCCTCCTTGCATCTCCTTAGAAAATGGACCAATTGACCACACTGTCTTTGCGTATGAGAGGTCATATTCTTGAAAAAAGATTAGAAATATTTTACTCTCATATAATAGGGGTTATAAAAAAGATTCTCAGAAAGGCAAGACTTCTTAGGTACCAGATCTGTGGCCAGACTGGCATGCAGAACAGAGCTAAGCAGCAGTATTCTAGCAGCTGTTTACCCCCAAATGCCCGTACATGAACTCATTCCTGCTGTTAGCAATGATTTCTTTGCCAACTGCCTCCAGAAGAGCAGTGTAATTTGTTTGTATAGGTAAGGTAGCCCAACAGCATTCTCACGCATCTCTTTCCATACGTAGAAAGGAAAAAATGCCATGTTAATTAAATACTTGCATTAGTATCAAGCGCTGTTTTTTTCTAGATAAACTTCTTGTGCTTTAGCCAAAGTCCGTAAACAGGGACAAAGTCTGTTTAGGCAAAAGTTGATCCTGTATATTTTTCATTTCCATGGGAAGTTGTTGTAGTGGCAAGTGAATAGGCACAAGTCAGTAACATAGGACTAAAGGTAACATCTTCAGAAGTCTCAGAAATCTTTGAAATTGGGACTTATCTTCAAAAATGCCCGTGGCTTTGTCTGCACTTGTACTGTTACTCTCTAGGTCACTCTGGAGGCTGTCAGCGCCTTCCCTTTACATACTGGTGTCTCTGTCTCATCACCTCCACAAACATTTTGACCAAGCTGAGAAGCTGCAGTGATGCTCGGCACCTGAGGTTAAGCCTGCCTCTACAATATGAGTGTGCCAAGCTCTGACAGTGAGGTCCACCAGCAGTAAAGGCACAATTCTCTGTCCAGCTTCCAACCTAATTTCTCTCCATAAATATGGGTGAGACCTGGAGCAGAGATAAGGCCAATTATGGGATGTCATTAGTTTCATATCAAAGCTGGACCGAGACATCATCTTTTGTGTCAATGGCAAACTGCAGTGCAGATGGGAGAGGACCTCTCCCACTGCTGGGTGAAGATACACATCAAGGTCAAGCCTAAAGTGTAAAAAGCCCTCATTTTGGATAAAGCCAAGGGTACTTAACGGCCTGTGGGTGCATCTCCAGAATGCCTGAAACTGTCTGTAGCATGTGTGGGCACACCTCAACAAGCTTTCACCTGTTCAGTGTGTCTAATAATAGTAGTGAACTCGCAGGACAGTGTGCAAACTGCATCCCACACTGTGAGTCCTCAACAGGCTTAGTGCTGTGCCCTCATTCCTATTGTTACTTATTTAAGCTGGATTATAAAGCTGGTTTGGGCAAGCCTGTTTGTGCTGCCTTTAAATGAAATGTGTCTGTACGCTAATCCTCACAAAATATCAATGAGCAATATAGCCACCATAATTTTTTAAATTATAGGCTTCAAAGTAATTTAACAGCTTTTGAAAACTTTCTTTCAGGTAATTAGTGCAAATAATTAATGATGAAACAACAACGGTTGCTTTCATAGCATTAACTGCTTGTGAAAATAGGCCAAGCCCCCCCTTCATTGGGTAGAGTTCACTTACCTTAAGAGGAAAAATATTTTAAACTTTTTTCTTTAGATTCCCTACTGCCTCATCACCCAAAGTCATTCCAGATATACCTGCAAGGCATGTCCATACAACAGATTACTATGTTGGTCATTTGTGGGATACTTGGCTAAAATAAAGTAGACTTTTCTGACCTAGGAACAAGCTCTAACTAGAACTTGTTGTACGTTCAGAGTATTCCTTCAGAATCAATCCATAAGCCTGTTTCCTGCTTTACTATTTCCGTATTGTTGTTTCTAACAGTGCAGAGGGTCAATGTTTAATTCAGGGCAATTGTATTTGTTGTTTACTGAATCTAATGTTTGTTTACTGCTTACCATGACTTTTAAATATCTTAATTAGCATAATTCACAGTAGCACCTGTTTGGTGAACATGGACCTTTAAGATAATAAAAAGGAACAGGCTAATGAAATATTTGCAAAAGGTGCCAGTATAGTTTAAAAGAATTGTAGAGATATTTAGCTTCAGCTTTTATTGCATTCTACTCAGGCAACATCATTCCACCCAGACAGAACTTGAAGCTATATGCTTCCTCCCTGATCAAACTGAAATAAAATAATGCCATGGCATATTTGGGGGAATCCCATACGATAATATGCATGTGCCTTATATCTGTGTGGGTTGAAAGGATGAGCTGCCTCTTTAAAAAGCTTCCATGAACCTGTATTGTTGTAGTAAGCTCTGGTAGGCGAGGGGTTGCGTGACTGCAGCAGACTCATTTGTGACCTCAGAAAAGTGGTTATGAAAGTGATCTCTTGATCAGAGGAATAGAGCTCTGCTGCCTGCCAGACCAGCAATGCAGAAATGAGCCTCCTCCCTGCAAATCTGCCCCGGCAGGAGAAAAAGTGTTCCTCTTTTCGATGCAGTGTGATGATTCCTCTGAAAAATTCTTGGGCTTAAAACAAAGTGGGCTCTAGAGTATATGCTGTCTCCAGTTAAATTTCACGTTTTTAAAAAATGTGCAAGATCATATTTGCTTTTTGCGGCTTGTAGTTTTCACTTTTCTGCCTTAAACTGACGCCTATTTTCCTTAGTTCAGCTTTAGTAAGCCTTGTTTCAGTGGTTATTGGAGTGACTCTGGCAGTAAACCACAGTGTATATCCAATGGAGATCATATTGTAACTGGTGAAAGTGCAATATAAACTACTGTTCATGTCACATGATGAGTAAAACAGATCTGATGAATCAGTAGGTAAGAAATCACTGTTTTTCATCCAGAGACCTGTGACAGGAAAGAAGCACTAGAAGTAATTTATCTATCATAATTCTCTTTATACACACTATTCACCTCGCATTGATCACTCAGTGAAAGCTGCAATTGGCTACTATTGCCTAGAAAGTTGAAGCCATAATCCTATTAATTTCATGAATGAGATACAAGATTCTTGTCCTTATCCCATAAGGAATACTCGTTATTTCTTTGGTAACTTCTATGAGTCAAGGTAGCAGGCACCTTTGCAAGAGTCAGACTTGCCTGTTCAAGTCAATGACACATCTGCAGAAGAGTTGAAACTGGAGAAAAGGTTATGTTTTCTTAGCTAGGACTTTGTTTCTGAAATACAGAACATTGGTTTTCCTTATCTTCAAATGGGACAAGTCTGATAAGAACTCTATGCCTGCCTTGCAATTTTATCATTATATCTAAGTGATCTCTGGTTTTAAAAATTGAAAAGCAAATCAAAGAAGGGAGACGATTTACAGTCTTAGAGCATTCAAATATTACCTTTCCTGCCTTTTATAAAGACATAATTTTTATTACTTTTAGAAAATTTGAAGGTCCTAATTCTGGTTGTTGACCTAGGGACCATGACATTTTAAAAAAACTTAATTTGTCTAGTGCTGAATGGGAGAGAACATGTAAGCCCACTACTGGTCTGCTTAGGGTATTTGGCGTCTGCTTGGGCTCTTCTTCTGAGCATGGAACATGGCTGTCAAAAAAAGCAAAGCAAAACCTTTGTGAGGAAGTGAAAAATAAAAGTGATTGTAGTAATTGAATACATTGTGTGCATACATTTTCTAGGTCTGCAGAAGTTTCCTGTTCTGCAAAGGAATTTATTTTTGGACAAACCATAGCATCTTCTCTGCAGGCCCTCTGTCTTACCAGGGACTCCAGTTGGAAACAAGGTCAATCTGTTTGGATAGCTTCACAGGACTAGTCTTTAAATGCATACATTAAAATATTAATGTGGATAAAAACATATTTAAGAGATCCAGTGATTGTAACATTATCAGTTTAGGCTTCTGGCAGTTCAGTTTCTGACTTCTGTTGTCAGATAGTTCTTAATTTTGAGCTTTTAGGTAAGATTGTCATGCTACTGTTTTTCTTCATAATTCTAAAAGGTTCTGGAATACAGCTCAATGTTTTAAAATTACCTGCAAATTGATTGTGAAATAATTCTTTCAAACTTTTAGATAATATCCCTGATGTTTCATTTGCACTTATCTTGTCTCAGCACGCGTTTTTACTTCCTGAAGTAGAAAATCCAAAGCTTAAGGACCTCCTCTCAGGCATAGTTTCCCCACAGCACATGAGGTGCATTTAACTTCTCAAGGCTTCATGCAGCCCATGTCATAGTGACAGCCTCCACAGACTGAGCAGAAAAGACCAAGCAGAGCAGCTCTGCCTTAGAAAGAGAGCGCCAAGTTCTGTGGGGTGTGTGTGTTTGTCTGTGGTTGTGCAGCAGTGTGCTGTGATATCCAGCTGAGTTAAAGGTGGAGATTCTCCTATTTCCTCTGTCAAGCATATTTGCTTATTTTAAGTGCACTGGAAAGCAAGCGTGTCTTTGCTTTTAATATTGGATACAGTAAGGCTGTATATTAAAGAACTGTTCTTATGGTATTCCTGACTCTAAAACTGTTGGATCCAGATTTGGTTTTCTGGGTAACACATGCACATCCTGTGCACTAAGGTCTCAGTGTGAATATTTTAGATGCAGTGTTTATTTCATCTTAAAGGTTTCCTTTATCCTCTCCAGATCATGTGCATTGGCTATTTTTGAACAGTTTCTTGGATGATATACTGGCTTACTGACACATGCTTTTTCAACTCTCTTCTAAGAGACACTAACTTAAATTCCTCTTGGAACTAGCAGGTGTGAATTTAGCCTGTGTCTTTCCATGCAGAATGGTGCAAAGAAAGTTCTAAAGGGACAAGAAATGGAGGAGTGGAGGTCCAGGAGGTAGTCTGTTTGTTTCCAGGATCATAGTCCTGGAAAAGAGTTTATCAAATCCAAAAAGGGTAGCAAAGATGATGTAAATCTCACGTAAGTTAGTCATTGTCAGGTTGCTTTAATCAAGAAGGGGAAGAGATGTTTTCTTGTGCATTTTCCTAGTTGCGTTTATTTTCATGCTCAGTCTTTGATTTGAGTTCATTCTTCAGGGATTAATTACTAAATGTTCTAAACTATAGACCTAAATTGGAGACGCTAAAATGAGGCACATCTTCTGTAGACAATAGAGACAAAAAATTATCTGATAGTCTCAACGTAAATCTGTTATCAAGACTTCACTGCATTTCTTCTGTAACATGCAATTCTTACAATCACCTTTCCAAAAGCGGGAAAGATTCCAGTAGACTTCAATTGCTTACTTATGAACACACATAGCTTTCCTTTTAGCTGTCTTTTCAGTAAAAATGGATTTTGGTCTCATTACTTATGTTTCTGAAAAATATTTCAGACTCAAGTTTATTTCAATAGGCTGTTTATCATTAAATAATCTTTTTTGTTGTTTTTGGATGCAATGATTAGTCACAAGCTGCTCTTTCATCCTATGCTTAAATTTAGTCACATACAGGCTTTCTCATAAGGTTCTGATTTTTCTTATTGTCACTTCTGTGATATACTTTGTTTCACGTCACAGATGCTGCTGTTGTGCATCTGTTGTTTATTTTCTGTCTGCAACAAATTTTGTGGACAAGGCCGTGGCATTGCAGTGGGAATATAACAACATAAGAAATGCACTACTGTGTCATACCAGTGGTCCATCTAGTCTGGTATTCTTGTCTTCAAAATTGCCATCTTTTATCTACTTTAAAGCATTCTTGTGCTAGTGTTACAGGGCACTTCACAGTCCTCATATTGTGGGGTTGGGCAAACAGCAGTTCTGCGTTCAGTTTATCCATTGCCTTTATAATTTTGAAAACCTCTGTTGTATCTCCCCTCATCCTTCTCAGTAAAAAGTCACAGCCATTTTAGTCTCTCCTCAAAGGGCAACTGCTCCTGCTGTGGACATCAGGGTCCACTGATGTATTATTTTCATCAGGAGAATCAATCCTGAAAAAATGGCCTGATGACAATGAAGAAGTATGAGCCATATCAAAATAGGATAATATCCTTGGGCCACAGAGAGAGAAAACTATGGGAATTCAGAGGATATAGAGAACCACTTTTCAAAAATATATCTCAACAAGGGAAAAGATGAACAGCTATTCAGACAAGAAGCCATTATGAAGGATGTTTTGAAGAATGGGGAAACTCCTCAAGTGTTTTTGATAGATCATGTTCTCCATAGATCCTAGAATCAAAGTGCCCTGATCTGCTGTTCCCCTGAAAATGTATATATATCATGATCCATGGGATTTGCTGAGGTCCCATTCAAGCAATCAGGATGTAGCAGGTCAGAACACACTGCAATACACTTAAGGCTAATTGTGGATTAGTTTGGTGAAGTCATGAATGAAAATATAAAACTACATTCATCGTACATTCTGAGGTCCTTAACTCTGAAACTAAACAATGTTAAGCAGGCTTTCTAAATATGATACACTTCTCTTAAACTTTTTTTTTTTCTGCTCTAAACTTATGCTGAGTATCTTGATTCTGATTCATAGACATGTAATTTGCCAGCTTAAGGTGCAAGGAATCTGTTGGAATCATCTTAATTTTTTGTGAGGGATGTGGGTATTGATTTTAAAGTGAAATAAGTGGTTTGCAGATTTCTTACTCGAGGTTGCTCAGGCAACCTCAGGTTTGCAATCCATTATATACTCAGGTTTGCAATCCATTTTGTAGTTTGACAGAATAGCCATTTTTATTTACATTTATGTGTTTATTTAAAAGGTTGTGCAAGCAAACATTCAGGCAAGCTAACGTATTACAGCTTAATTAAAGAATGGAATAGTACACATATAAAATTAAGGCCTCAGGACTGAACGTATAAATCAATAAGCTTCCGTGATCAAATCATCATATTTAATGTAGTAGAAAATAAAATGGAATTGTGAAGACAAACAGGAAGACTGTTACTTGGAATAAGTCTCATATCTTGGGATAATTTCAGAGGACTTCATGTCTTCAGCAGTCTTATAGCCAATGTAGTCTACCAGACCAAGTGATAACTCAAATATTTACTCACAGTGATGCAAACAGATCTCTAAAATATCTCCTTTGCCAATGCACAATGTGGGGTTGTCTGTTGGGGAGATGGTCTGTTGAGTCATATGAAGAGAGAAAGGTTGTAACAATAAGCTACAGAGAAGAAGTGTGTTTTCCAGACAAGTTCTTTCGAGTCTGTTGTTTGTATAGTTAGCACACAATTTGTTTCACATGAAGGCAGAGCTTTTCTTTGGATTTGTGATCCCTCAGAAATTATAGGATAAGGGAGATGTTACAGTCCTAGACTACATTTAAACTTGACATCCAAGTGTGATTTCTCATGAGATAGAGAGAATAAACCAGCAAAAAACCAGAAGAAAAGCTAATAGCTTTTTTTGCATATTCTCCATATGCATACACATTTTATAAAAGCCACTTCACCCCATTCTCAGCATTTCTTAAGTTATTCTACACATTTACAAACCAAGAATTCTGGAAACAGAAAGTGACCATCCAGAATTTACCCTAATGCTCATTCACCTAAAACGTTAAGCAACTCCTTATCTTACAAAATTAATCCCATTTGTGATTAAATAATGAAAGTTTTCCTGGAGGGAATGTGAAATGTCCTGGGAATACCCAAAACCTCTGAGGAACCTGCCTAAGTGAAGGTAGCTCTGTTCTGATCAGGGTGAGGTAGACCAGATGACCTTCAAAAGTTCCTTTCAACCTACAACTTACTAAGTTTTTGTGGTTCCCTATCCTGACTCAATTGACAGACCTGGGTTCCCCATGGGTGAACCACTTTCCTAAAGCTTCACAGAACTCCTTGCACCGCAGCACAACAACATTTGCAGGCAATTGTTTTCAGCTTCTCAGCTTGCCTCATGTAAACTCTGTTTCCCAAAGGCACACAGACCTCTTTTTCACATGCAAGAAAAAAAATACCCTGACTCGGTCACCTCTGTAAGAAGTCCTCTGTTTGTGTTTCTTCTTTCACCTGCACCTGGATTCTGATGCTGCCTTTTTGCTGGCCTACTCAGTACTGCCTGCCCTGGCATCATACCAAGTCCATTCCAAGGATCATGAATTCCTACCCCAAGCTGATTCTCTTACTGACAAAACCTTGCTCGACAGTTAGGTCAAGAGGGAAAAGATAAGACTGATGGGTTTTAGAGGTCAGTGTGAAGAAGATGGTGGATTTTTTCTGGGAACTGGAGCAAAGCACACCAGGACCTCCCCAAGGCAAGAGGCTTGTCCTTCTCCCCTTTTTGCCTGCTGGAAACCCTCTCTGAGATCTCGTCCTTAACATATTGTCAGATCGCCACTATATTTTCTAATGAGCAGAATCTCTCAGAGCTGATGTTTGTAGAAAAACTATAGGAATGAGAGCTTTTTTGCTCTTTTCTCTGTCTTTCTGTAGAAATAATTTCCATGTGTACTCTTACACACACACAGACAGCACTGGCAGCTGGATCACTGTTTTAGAGACTTTATCTGATCTGCAATAATTTCTGAAAACACAAAACCCTCCAGTGGGAGATAATGAAACCGACTGTATTGATGATCGCTCCAGCAGAGTATTTTACTGTTTGCAAAAGGATTTGACTGCGGGGAAACACTCTTCACCCTTCGCACAACGGGCTCTCTGCCTTCTCCCTGCTGCACGAGAGTTATTTTTCTGATCCTTTACTCTAAGCTCCTTTGCTTTTTTTAGGCAACTTCCAGATATCTGATACAGTATATAATGAGGAATTAGGTTCCATTACACGAAGGCTTAACCTTCTCAAAAAGCATTCAGCGCTTGCCAGGAGTCATCAATATTTAACAGCTGTTGTTATTATGAAATACTTCATAGGGTAATGTGGCTCGTCTGCTCGCACGCAAGGGTTTGAACGGCAGCCAGGCCCCTGTCAGAGCCGCCGGGAGATTGACAGGCGGCGAGGCTTGCGTGACAGCGGGGCCGGGGTTAGTCAGCACTCTGCCTCCTCCGCAGCGGGGACTTCTCCTCCCCCTCGCCTCCCTTCAAAAGGGCTCCTCCGGACGCGGTGGGACACGGGGCTGGGGGCTCAGGGGGGCTCAGTGGCCCCACCAGCCCCGCGCACGTCCGTGGGGAGAGGAGGGCAGCGCGGTGGTGGCATCTCTTTGATGCCGCTCTCGCGCGGGGGAAAATGGATGAGGCTCGCTGGGAAAGGGGAACGGTGGTTCGGGAAGAAAGAGCGGATGGGATCTGGAAAGCAAACAGTTCGGTTTGTACCTTAAATAAATGTCATGCTGTACTCGAGAAACTTCAAAGGGAAGTCGGATTTCAAAGCATCTCTTAAGAAGAAGCAGACTGAGAAAACCGCTAAGTTGGGAAGAAAAACTCTGCATTACTGCTAGCGTAATTTCATCTGGTGTTCTGGTAGCCTCCGCAACAGGACCAAGCACCATCCAGCTTTTATTCAGCTTTTATGCATTTTGGTGCTGATTTCTTTACCAAAGCATTTGTACAACCTGTGTGTTGTGGCCTTTCAGAGTGCAAATGTCCCTTTCATGCTGTTTGGCAATGTATAATAACTGCTCCTTATGCTGTGTATTTTTTAATTTCAGTGTGCATCTAATGACCCCCATCCTAATTGTCACTTGGTGTTCTCTGTAACAGAGCCAGAGGAAACAGACCATTTCAATTCATGACTCTAGGTTTGTGAAGCAGAATTGCTCATACCGAGTGTTTCCGAGTCAATTTGTTTTGTTTTCTTATTATTCAGAGTAACACGCAGAGCTGATTCTTCCTGCAGCTAGAAGATCCAGGAAGAGAGACCCTGTTCTCACTTCCTTTCGAGTAACAGTTACCAAACATAACATTTGCGTGCTTAAAACAGTGTCTCTGAACCTGCAATCTCGATTCGGGTATTTTCATCTGCCCGTTTCAAGAAATGATACCCTGGGCATCATTGGAGAGCACTGGTAGTCCTTGTAGACGGGCTTGAAACTGATTCACCAACTTGAATCTGATGAGGATGGTATGGTCCCTTCTTACACCTGAAAAGAACCCAGGCAAGGTGTTCAGTTCAGAAGCAGCATCCCTTCACTGCTCATTTCTTGCCTGTGCTGTTGCTGGATGCAGGCACCTGGGGCAGCTGGGGTACAGTTTGCCCCCTCATTAGTTTGTTACACACCCTAACTCAGGAGGTAATTTTGCTGATTATTTTCTGAAGAATGAATGTTGTGCTTGTGCAGAATGAGGTACAGAAACACTCCAGAGAATGTAATCCCATGGGTTTAAAAACTATGGTTTTATGAGAGTCCTGAAATCTCCATCCCTTTGAAGTAAAGAGTATCCTGCAATGAATAAATGTTCTGTTATTTCTGGGGGAAAGGGAATGGCTGGTTTTATAATGCTTCTATAGACTGTGTTAGGCAGCTTTTCTCTTCTTTACAATATTCCAGATTTGGTTTTTCAAGCCAAGGAGTTTGCAAATGCAGATAGAAATGCTTGTATCAGAACTGGAGGCTCAAAAGAGATCTCAGGTTTTTACATTGTTCTGGGCAGAGACAGTGCAGCTGTGAAAGGCTCAACAGCACTATCTGTTATAGTCTCCTCTGTGGACGTTTTTCTCCATTAATTAACTGTCAATTCTAACTCTACATTATTTTTTTTTGTTTCCACTCCTTTCACTGCTTTCAGATTAGAGATTGAAATGATGTCCTCAGATCTTTGACCTTTCCTCCAGGAAATTGCATAGGCCATTTTATTTCACTTTTTCTCCCCCTCTTGCTCTTCCTAGCCCCCTTTCCCCTTGCCCTGTATATTTCCACAGTGTTGTCCTTTGTAGGACCCAGCGTTTCCAGACGTGTTGGCTTTTAATGTTGCATGGGATTGCACCGTGCTCACTAGATCGCACGACCTCGCAAAACTGTCAGCCCTGGTACATGTATCTCTGGTATTTATCATTCTATGGTATCAATATGCTCATTCATCTTCTTTGGCAGAACAGCTCCATCTTCTGTTTTATTTCATGTTCTGGAAGTGCAGGCTCGATACGCTGTGCTCAGAAAAACATCTCTGGTGTTACCACTTCCCCTCTCTTCTGTTTGCCAGTTTTGAGCCCGGTAGGTGAGTGCTCTATGCTGACCATCAAAAGGGTTGCCTCTCCCATAGAAAGTAGTCAAAGCTCCATAAAGATACAACTCTCCATTTTTTTTTATAGCCAGCAGCATTCATTAGAGTGCCCGCAATATCAGCTTTTCTCTTGCCCCATTCTTGATATATGGGAACTCCAGCAGCCTGTTTCCCCCTCAGGTCACTGAGTCATCCTTTGCTGGTTTTTATTTTTCGGCTTTCCGCTATTTGCTCCTCCCTGCCTACCAGAGACAGTACTCCTGCCTTCCTCAAGCTCTCGTTTTTTTCCCCATCATAGGCTTCGCTGTTGCTCCAGAGGGACGCCATTTTATGAGATGTGTAAGCTTGATCACAGCTGTCTTGGCATCAGGGCCTTTTCTGTCAAGCCACCCATCATAATCAATGATTGCTGTCCTGTTCTCTCTCATGATTCTTGGTGGTGACAGGCGTATTGTTAGACTGTTCTGTTTTCTTTTCTCTGTTTTTCTGCCTAGTCAGATAACATCTTGCAAGTTTCCCTCATCTGCCTGTCATGTCTTGCTTTTCCTCCTCCTCCTCATAATTTCTTTCAGGGATCTGTGTGGTTTTCTGCCTGTCTTGTTCTGCTTTCTCCAGGTGACAGGCTATCACCAGCACCTCTCTTCTGAGGTGTCACTGCAGTACCAGCCCAGCTGTGGGTGGATTAATCAAGTATTTCCAGTGCGGGGAGGCAGAAGGAGAACGAGCAGTGAGGGACCGCTCTGCTGCCTCAGGTGCAAGGAGCAAACGTTCCAATCTCTGAGGAGCATTTGCTTCTTGGAGCAATGGTGTTATTCATCTTTCTCTGATGGTGCAGTGGGTCTCCTTGCAGTCGGGCCAGTGAGTAGCACATGCTCTGAAACGGATGTGTGTGGCCTAACATATGGGTAACTCTAACTGGCAAAATAACATTAAAATACTTTCCATTTGGAGAAGGAATTTATAGTAGCCAGACGAGTTGCAGAACAAACATCTCTTGTGCTTCTGCTGCTGTGTTTGTATGAGCCTGAAGGCTAACAAGCAGGCAGGGAGCTCTGGCCCGCTCAGCTGAGTAAAATAATAGTTTCCACTAACGATGAATTTCGAACGGATGGAATTTTCGCAACACCAAAAGAGCGCATCAAAGAAATAAACCTTCGTTTCCTCTCACCCCTCCCTGTCTGTCCTTTAACCTGCACAAAGACCGCAAACCACCATGTCAGTAATTACAAAAACATCTTTTCTGAGGAGGGAAACTCTGGAAGAGGCCATTGGAATAGGGGCTGGGCTTTTAAAAATTTTTGTCACAAGGTATTTAAATGACGTGTGATGTGGCACTTAGGGACATGGTTTAGTGGTGGACTTGGCAGTGCTGAGTTAGTGGTTGGATTTGATGATCTCAAGGGACCTTTTCAAACTAAATGAGCCTATGATTCTGTGTTTGTTCTTATAGACAGGCCTAGCAGAAGGCCTAGCTGATCAGGGGGAAAAAAACCAACCGGTTCCAATTGCTTTAAAGGTACACCAAAATGAAAATCCAGATTTAAGAATCTGTATATTCTACTCACAGCAGCCTAGCTTAAAAGTCTGAAATCCCAAAATTGTTTTGGCTGGAAAATATGGGTAGGGATCTGTTTAAGCAGCTTGGGATTTTCCTGATGTATTTTCCCATGCCCAGGGGAGGGATTTATTACATCTAATTATACATTTGAGATAATTGCTTTGGGGTAATGACCGACATTATCACTTTCAGCAAATATTTACAATGTAAGCTAAAAACCATCACAAATACTCAGTTTGCGTGGTTCTGAGTTTCCATCATTTGTTGCAAAATGCTGATATGTCTTGCAAACATCCCTTACTAGGCTGTTAAATAGATAAGAAGCTCTTGCACAGACTCAGGAGCTTTAGAGACTCACTGCCTGCCTCCTCTTCTTGTTCTGGTTTGGTACAAACTATTCCTGCCCATCTCAACCCTTATTTGGGGGGAGGTTTTTTTTTCTTGGTTGGGTTTTTGTTGGGGATTTTTGGTTTTGTTGGTTTTTTTGGTGTGGGTTTGGCTTTTTCTTTCAGAGGGGTGTTTTTTGTTTTATTAACCATCTTTGGCTGCGGCAGTTCCTGCTCCCCTTTGGCTCGAAGGGAAAATGTGTATCAAATGTCCCAGACAATATCACTGAGATGCTCTCCTCTCTCATTCTCTCTGTGAAAAGGAGAAAAACCAGAAAACTGAATCTCTATTTGCTACCAGGATATTTGTATGACCCTTCTCTGGAATGGGGCAGTAGGAGTGAAGCTGACTTAATTTTTACTGACCAAGTGATAAAGACAGGTTCCTGTCATACTGCCTAGATGATGCTCAGCCCAATTATCAAGTGGTGCCAGCCTTCTCAGAAATTCTTTCATTATCCCCACAGATGGTATTGTATTTCAGTGATATTTCTGTAGGATATATTGATAGGAAGAATTTGAGGATTCAAAGATATTTGAGATCAAGCAATGTGAAGGAAGAGCACTCACCAGCTGAGTTTTCCATGAAAGCTGATTCAGGAATAAGCTTTTTTCCCCTATTGTTAGAAAAGTATATGGAATTTTAATCTATAATGAGAGCTATTCATTAATTTAATGGAGAAAATGACCTGCTAAAAACAAACTTTAAAACTGTGTAAAACTAAAACATTTTAAGAACATTCCCTTGAATCTTACAGTCAGGCTGAAACTTGTAAAATGAACAGGGTAAAGTGAGACCAAAAATAATCTGATGTCAAGGACATCAGCGCTGAAAAGAAGAAACTTATTTCACTCCCTTTTCTTCTGAGATATATAGACATTTCTCCGTATTGTCATAATACATATTTTTATAAACAAAACAACTTGCTAACTTTCTTTTGTTTCTTTCCTGTGGGTTTTGGTTGCTGCTTTATGTAGAGTAGACTAATGGAAAAAATATGTTCAATAAAAAATGTGATAGATATTTCACATAAAAAACATCTGGACTGCAAAATATGTATCTATCTCCAGCACAAGAAGAAAAAAAAGGAAAAGAAAGTTGTCAGTAACTGAGATCCAGACCACAAAGACAGTAACTACCAATTAAATTCAATGCATGTTAAATGCCTAAACAAGAGTTTTAGTCGTGACCCTAATCGTTATGCTTTCTAAATTGATGATAACTCTTTCCAACAGCCATTCAAGAAAAGCACTTTAAGAAGCAAGTTGGCCAAACGACAAAAGAAGACAATATATCTAACAAGACTGCTGTACAAGAAGGTGGACTTCTACTAGAAGTGAGTGAAAAAATGCTGGTTTTTTTCTGGCTGTAATTTATTCAGTTGATGATATATTTGGGCTGATGATTTGTGTCAGCTTTGAACAAACAGTCAGGCTTGGTGTGAATCTTTCAAGAACCACACTCGTGATCACTTCTTGCAAGAGCAAGACTGGCAGTCGTGACAGTCACGGTGTCCATTGGGACAATTGCACCTTGCACTCTTGCTTGCATCCTTGAAATTACCAGTGAACTCCAGCAGGCCAGTTCACAGTTCTTTTTCACTTTTAGGTTTATTTTAGTTGGCCCATATTTTGAGGATGTCAACATCAGATTTCCTTGTTTCTGATCTGAGCTGAGAATATTCTAGGATATTTTAGTTCATCCTACTTCCTCAGCTCTGTGCTCTGCACACACACCATGCACCATGTCAGCAAAAGTTACCCCTTCTATGTACTTTTATCCCCCTTAGGCTGACTTTATATTGGCAGAGCAGCATAAAGGGCCCATGCAGTTACTGAGAATTGGATCCATTAATCTGAAGGAAGAATTAATACTGCTGTGAACTACTGAACCAGCTAGAGCACAGCGGTCCATCCCAGATACATCTGCATTTCAAATACATGATGTAATAATGCCTCTTATACACTTATGTCCTTGGAAATTCCTATGTGATTAAGATTACATATGTACAGTTGTTTTGGATAGGATAATACTCATGGTATAAAAATTGTGTTTTAATGACAACCCTGAGATGCATGTAAATGTAAATTAAATAGTAGAGTCCAGCAAATAATAGCTGAATACTATTAAATTAAAGCACATTTTACCATGAGATCCAATACCATAAGTTACTCAAGTCTGTGGAATGGAAACTTACACCCTGCTTTCCTTCCTCTTAATATTTTAGAAGATTTTAATTTTAGATTTCAAAACAAGTAACACAGAGGCATCTGATTAGTTAGTTCTACTGCCAAAACAAGATGTTTGGCTGTCAGGTGTTATTTTGCAGTCATTTCCATTCTCAATGAATAGGGAATAAAAGGTGTACAATAAAAGATAAATATGGTGAGTATATAATTTTTTAACAAGGGTCTCCTATATTTAGTCTATGTTTTGTTGTGTGTACATTACATGCCCACAAGTTATCGTCATTCAGCATCTTCAAACAGTAGTCCTACTGCTGTGAGTACCTGGAGAGAACACTGGCACACAATTTGGGGCAGGTTAAAAGAGACTGGTGTTACTAAATATGCTCTGTTTCCTGCAGGGTATGCAGGAGTCACATTCTCTCTGAATACAGGGGAGATATTTTATCCTGGATCATACTTAAAGTGGATCATTAACTGGATGATTAAGTGCATGTTAATATGAATGTACTTGCCAGGCTTCATTTATGGGCACGTCTGACCTAGAATAAGAGGGTGAATTTTCCTTGGGGCTTGTCGGGAATGTTCTCGGAGGAGTGAGTTTGGCTCGGATCCTCATTCAGTGGTTATGGCACATGAAAAAAAGTGGGTTTTTATGTTCCCCCAAATTCACCATGTTGGTTATTAAGAACTGTGGGATTTTAACTAAATATCACATTTTGGATTCCTTCCAAGAAGAAGCAAACCATGGTTGCTGTTCTTTGTAGACTGACTTGTGAATCTGACCACTTTATTTGCTCTCAAAAGGTATTTTTCAGCTGTTGAAAGCCCCTTTTCATGTCATGACAACACCTTGCACTGTGCAACCTCTCCTAGATGCTTTATATAATACAAAGCAGAATAATCTGAATCACCAAAATATGTGTGAATAATACTGTTCCTGAGTGCAATGTTAATGGAAAATCAAGAATAATTGCTTGTATTTTTTTCCTAGTGGGTATAGTCACTCTGCTTTATGTATAGATAGAAATAAAGGATAACAAGAACCTAATTACTGGTAATTGTGTATCTGGGACTCTTGAGTCTTGGAACAATGAAGTATTTCCCCTTTCAGCTTGAAAGAAAACAATGGAATTAGGCTGTCTTCAAAATATGTTTAAAATGTTTTTTATTTCAAAAGGCTTCTGCCACAACATGTGTTTTTTATTTAAGATTTTATGGAGATTTTTTACAGCTACAATCAAATAGCTTTCATCAGCAATAACAGAATAAACAATGATACCAGTTTATCAAAGACTTTTTAGTGGACCACAGCAGGTATCTAAATAAATAATTTCTTCTAGTGCTTTAAGATCATTTCTTCTGGATAAGAGAGACTTTTCTTGCCATCTTTGTTTCCCTTTGAAGGGAAGACAGACAAAGCTCTAAGAACTAAAGTCTTTATTTCTTAAGGGATTTTTTTTGAGTACGCCCCATTCTCGCAATCTTTACTGTCCTTGGAGACTTCAGATTCCAACAGTTTGACTGCAGTAATGATTTTTAACTTTGTGCTTTCAAAATATTTTCCAAGACAGGTGGTTTTGCAACCCTTGTGCCCCATGCCTTCTGGCAGAAAAAGGGCCACATTCGGTTTCTGAAGCCTGTTAGTGAATACTTAAGGAACACTGGGCCAAACCCATAACCAGAAAAAGGGGAAAATAAGCTGTATTGGCAGTCAATAAACCCAGATAGAGTTTATGGGGTGATGGGGTGGAGAAACACAATAAAATGGTGACTTGGGAAAATAATGAATCACAGGTGGGTATCTAGGCAATAGCCTTGATTGCAGGATTCATCTCATGGCTGTTAGCCACCTCCTGCTCTTCCAGAGTGGAAGAGTCCAGACTCAGAGTCTACACTATGGTGCTGGTAATTGCCCATCCCAAATGGCTGTGGAACTGTCATGTGTTACATTATTCACTGACCATTGGAAGGATTAAATGCTTGTTGTTAAGAGGGAGGCCCTATATGGACTAGCTTTCTTAATGACACACAATCAGGCATCACCCCATCATCACCTCCGACACTGCTCCTTCAGTAATCAGCACTCATACACCAAGCAGTACCCTGCTAAAATTGCCACTTGGGCTTTATTGACCACTTCACAGTTGCTCCTGCAGTTTTTCTGCTTGCTATGGAAGAATAACTGATGTTCAAATTTCTGTCTCAACCCTTGCTGCTGAAGAGGTGCCTTGATGGGCTCTCTTTTCTTCTTCATTTTGTCTGCTGGTCTTCTGTTAATGCTCTTGTAGGCTGAAGCATGGGATTTATGGCATCTCTGTCTCCAGATGCATCGGACATAATTCTTTTCCAGTGTGAAAATAGTGTTTTATAACCAAAATGTCACAAAAAATAGAAAAAAATACAGACAATGCAGGCAGCTCCCAAACAGATGCTAGTGGAGGAAGACTGCCTGGTTTTATCCCTTCCCTACTCACTGATGAATATCAATAAAGGCCAGACCTGGCCTTTTTTGTCATTTCTGTGCTCACTGGCAGTTCAGACTCTTTCAGAGAAGATCCATGTTTCTTTTCAGGATGCTCCAAGCCACACTTTTGTACAGTTCAGGGTCAGATTTCCACGATTCTTCTACTTTTAAGGCTTCAGGGCACAAGAATCACGTTTCTCTGGTTTTGTCTCATGGTTTTCTTTATGGCTCCTGTTGAAGATGACAGTCGTAAGACTGTCCTGATACATCTTATTCAGTGACACTCTACATTCCATTTAATTCCTTTATCAATGACCTGGATAATGGGATTGAGGGCACCCTTAGTCTGACAAGACACAAAATTGGATGGGATTGTTGGCCTGCTTGAGGGCAGGAAGGTTCTACAGAGAGATCTGGAGAGGCTTACTACTTATTTAAATTTTTAGACAAAGACTGTCAGGTGCCTGGCATCTTAAATATCTTAAAATCACAGTCATATGGTCCTTTATTTAAAAATAAATATGCATGTTTGAAAGGTATTATTTAACAATATGTTGCTACCTTAGAAATGGGTGCAAATAAGAAGCTTTCTGGGAGTTACTTTGAAGAGAGAGGTGAATGTGCATATTTTGGCACTGAAAGGTATCTCCCAGTGGCCTCTACTAACAGCTTGAACTAGAGTTCAAGTTTCATTCTGAGGGAGTTGGAAAATGATACATTAGAAAACATCCTATTGGTGCTGTTCTTCACTCTGCATGAGGAAATAACATAGGAAACCCTTTTCCCTCTTGGTTTCCTGTCATTTTTTTAAACTTGTTAGTGTAATTCCACTTCCTCCTTCCAAACTGATTTATGTAATCAGCTCTTGATAAAACTGTGCTCTTGAAAAAGGTACTCCAGTTTGAATTTCAGTCTGAAAGCAAGAGATTTTCCTCTTCCTGTTATTTTTAAATTTAAACTTGAAAAGGCAAATTGCAAGTCCAACAAAGTGCATGGTGATTATATGGATCTATGACAAAGGCACAAGCTTCACAAATCAAAAACTGGTAGAAAGAGTTGTTTTTGGTTTATTCTGGTCTGGAATTCCTTTTCAGCTTCCAATGCTGCTGACACTTTCCTAGCACAGTCCTTCTAAAGTAAATCCTGAGAGATGATGATACAGTGCTCATTTTCTTAATCTACATCAAAATAGGAAATTCTCATAAAAAGCTCATAGTCTAGTGGTTTTTTGTTTCAGTTAATGCAACTTTTTAAACTTACCCAAACAATGCTTTTGCTTTCCTTTGTTTTCAAATGTGAACCTTCTCCCAGTAAATTAGATGATATGATTTAAGCTGACATTAGTGACTTGGGGTGACTTATGGAGAATTCATCCATGAAAAAAATCCACAAATGGGGTTAGGAGTGCTGTTTTATCACATGCATGCATTCAATTTTTTCTTGCCAGGCATAGGCAAAACACAAAGGAACACTTTAGAGGCCCTGGTCCCTTTTTATCTTGCTTTTCAAATAGGCATATTTCTGAAATCCAGACTTGAAATTTGGCATGGCCACAGCTCTGTGCAAAAAACATCCTTTCTGTTGCCCTTTAAACAAATAACTAATGTTCTCGCTTATTCTTTTCTTTTTTTTTTTTCTTCTTCTCTGACAAATCTGGATAGAAAAGCCATGACCGCTAAATTCCATTTGCTCTCTCCTCCAGTCCTTAGTGCTACTGTTACGACTGCAACAATCATGATGCTGCCACAGTGCTGAGATTTCTGAAATACAGGAGGTGGCACCATCCAACTTGACAGGGCGACAGAGAAAACCAAAATCATGTTATCCCCTCCCTTCAGATTTTCAGCCAAACTACAAGAAAAGTGATAGAAGGTGGGTTTTGATGGGCAAAACTGTGTGGAAATAGTGAACAAAATGGTAACCACAATTGCCAGCACACATAGTGTCTGAGAAGCTTGACTTTTGCCAGGACTTTTGCAAGAGTTTTATGGAGGGATTTGAAAAGGAAAAATAGGTTCTTCTGTAGAGGCTTGTGTGGAGCCTTTTCGCAAAAGGGAAAATGCCAGTAAGTGCTTGTTTTCAAATCTCGTCTATGGGTGACATATTGGGCTGCTGAGAGTTAGTATTTAGATTCTCCAACACAAAATTACAGATTATAATTGAGAGGGGAGCAAGCTGGAAGTGGATTGGAAAATCAGGACAAGCAACTTATGTTTAGCGTGACAGAGTAGGGGGAGCAGGCAGCTGGCACAGGTGTGTGGTGAGGAGAGACAGTTATCATCCCCTGGTTGGTGCTGGCATCAGGAAAAGTGTCTTCTGTTTGTCAGGAGAGAGGCAAACCTGCTGTCATATGAGGAGGGCTAGCTGAGAACTTTTAGTTGTACCAGTGAAAAGAGCAGCTGTCCATCCGCAGTGTTAAGGTGAAGAATTAATAAGCTTTGGGCACAGACCAGACAGATGCCGATCCGAATTTCAGGCGCTGTTGCTGTCTCCAGACTGTTCATCACAGCCAACTCCACCCGAGCTCACTTTTCACAGCCGCTTCCTCTGTTTCTGCTCAGGCTATTTCGGTGCCTCTTGGAGAGAGTCCAGTGGCCACATAACTTCCTCCAACAAAACATATTCTCCCATTTCAGCTCTGTTAGGCTTTTTTCCTCTCACTGGCTTCAGAGCTAATCCTTGACAACTATTTCCACCAGTCAATGGGTTTGGTATCTGTATCTGAACCCTGCATCGAATAGATGCACCAGGACTTAGTCTGCTACTAGAACTGACTTCTTGCATTCAGGTAACAAAGGCATTCATAACACACTGCTCCTTTCCTACTAATTTCTTAATTTACTTTTGAGGAAGTGTTTTTGAAGATGGCAAAGTCATGTATTGCAAAAAAAAAAACCCTAAAACATAGAAGAAATAGAAATACACTTTAAATAATTGCAATCCTACATTGTTTTAATTTGTCTTCAACTGGTTGAAGTGAAATTATAAATGAGCAGCCTAAACTGTATTCACAGATGACACTTGCTTTCAGTATATTCCTCATTCTCAATTCAGAAAAGCTCATGAGCTGCAGCCTTGCTATCTTCTCAATAAGATGAAGTGATGAGCAAGAAAGCAGGTCCAGGCTAGACTGTGTCCAGTCTGGAGAATTTTTGCAAATTTGCAATGATTTTGTTTAGGACGTTTCAAAAGAAAAACCTACATATTTTACGAGAAATATTGAGTACATTCCACTTTCACTTTTTGTCTGCCTTAATTAATAAAATTTAAATGCTTGAACCAAAGCAGAGGCTTGCAGAAGAGACTTGGGGAAGGATTCATTTAGTCTATAATGCAGCTTAAGATCTGCAGTCATTGCTGCTGGTTAGAGCAGTTGTCTCTAACTTTCTATCCTCACCCCTCTCCAGATAATCCACTGTCATTCACTTGACATCTAGATTAGAGGAAGTGTTGCCTGCCTCTCTGGGTCAGCATAATGCCTTTATAGCAGGATTCACCCCTGCTGTCAAAATGGGTTAGGGTGTGTTTGATACAGGATACTTACAGGATACAAAACATGCATAAGATGATAACTCGCAGAGTAAAACTGTTCCCAGAGTCAACTTCAGGAATGCCACACTCCCTGAAAATTCTGCTGAACTGAAACAGTGTTTATAAAGGCTGGTTTAGCATATATTATTGAACAGAATGTGAAATACAGATTGTTTTGCTCTTCTCCCCACCCCCTGAAATAGTTTCATGTTAGAAAATGTGGTATATAGTGCTAAATACACAGAAAAAGAGTGCTCTGAAATTAGGACATAACACTCTGGTTGCAGTATATAGGCTGCAACATTGTCTCTTCTAGATTTTGATTCCTTACAGAAAGAGATGTCTGCCATTCATCCTCATTAACAGTTTGCAAGTACAAATAAAAGCTGTGGATGGAATATTATGACGGCTTCCTCTCTTCAGAACTTGATGCACTTACATGTAAATAACACTGAAAAAAAAATCCAGACATTTGGTACTTACATATGTCTAATTGTCCAACTTGTTGGATAAATATTATTTGAGACTCTTTTCAGTAACTTATTTCTGTGAAAGATAATGCCTAATCTTACTACATTTGTTATTGCAAAGTCTACCTACCTAAATTTGTTATTACAAGTGCAGAGTAGTGAGCAATTAATGCTTCATTTTGAGTCTTCTCGAATGGAATTAATCAGGCTTGCATTTTCTGCATTGAAATTGTTGAAGAGAAGACTGAAAAGCTCAGAGCAGCTGCAGAATTCAGAAAGGACGAAGAGCTGAACTTGCACTGAAGATACGATATTGCCCCAGCTTTGCTTCCATCTGTGAATACAACATCTGCTTTTGAGGAAGTGAAATGAGAAACTGCATAAATCAATATAAAGATAGTTTCTATTTCCAAGTGTAGTCCAGGGCATAGTATTTGTGAAAGAGCATTGACAGGAGGGTTCCATTACTAGTAGAGCACAACTTTAAATTCAACATCATGATTAATGAGGAGGCTAAAGGAAAAGATATAATGATTACGTTGTAATTTAGTATCCTTTCATGATAATTGCTAAGGGGAATGACATGTTACTCATCCATGTACTCACTAACTATCTAGCAAACATCATATCTATATCTATGTATTAATAAACAAAAATGTGCTTTCCCCTAACAATTTTAGAATTAATGATTTGAATATTCTTCTTGGTATTATTTTGAGTAGTCTCCAGTACTTGTATACTGTCTATTAACCTCAGGTAACACTCATATTCTTGCTTCCCATATGAAATCCTAAATGGTAATGCAAAGAAAAGAGTCATGAAATGTTTACAATTAGGCCTGAAAAAATTCACCAAACAATGCCATCAATAGAAGACATTTTTGGTGATAAAATTTTTTTCTAAACAAGCATGCCATATAACAAATTTATACTGAGGTGTTCAGCATCACCCATGAATTCACTTTTGCATCAACAAAACCTTCCCTAACCTGTCTTGAAGCTATTAGTCATCAGTACTGCTCCTCTGTGGGAGCATGGTTTGTATTCTCTTTTCCAGAGCTTAGTACTTGTGGAAAAAAAGGGATTTAACTGGGATGCATCTCTTTCTATTATGCACCACATCAACTTTCTACACAGAGTCAACTGAGGCTTCAGGCCTTGTTTCTCAGTCCCATCTTGGGCAGAGTATTTGATTTTGAAGCACCAGGCTCATCGGGGGCCAGCAGTTCACGTATAGGGTAACAAAGAGAGGCCCTATCCCAAGGGCTTGACACAGACTAAGCAAGCTTTGTTACAAAAGCTTAGCTTGGAAGGAATGTATAATGGAAGAAAAACTGCATTTACAATTTTGCATCATGCATTCAAAACAACTTCAAAGGCAAAGCTGTTCTTGGTTGTGTCCAATACTTATTACATATCAAGCATATAAAAAACATCACCATGGTTTAAAATGTGTTTACATGTGTGCACACATTGCAATCTCACCCTCCAGGGAACTACTATGTTTTCTTGAAAGTTTATAGCTCACAATTACCGGAGCCCAATGACTTACATTTTCCTAACTGATTTCCAGGAGGCCAGTTTTGACTGCTGCCTCTTGACAAGCCACAGTGTTCCAGCTCCCTTGTTAGGCTGAAGACACGTATTTAAACAAGTATCTCTGAGGTTTCCCTAATTTCTTCATGGAACTGATGGAATATTGAAAAATGGAATAATGAGAAATTTCACCAGCTGAATGATTCACAATCATCTGTGCCTTTCAGATGGCCCAGCTGTTCTCTCTGACAGCAAATGAGGGGGCCAGGCTCAAATCTATCTGGCGTTGTGAATGATCTTTGAAAATGTTGATCTTGGTAGTGCAGCACTAGGTGCTGAATTTCCTTACTGAAAGAAGCCTGAAGTGATATCCTGGGTCAAGGACACAAGCAGGAACATGAATGTTGTTTTATCTGGGGTGACAGAAGGAGTGACAGGGGCATAATTGTCATATATACATATTTTTTTGTATTTGAAAATAGACGTTTCTGCTGCCTATGAAAAACAGTTTATCAAATTGAGCACTTTCTCTCTGACAGGCTTCCCATAGAACTCCATGTCTGTAGATTTCAGCTAGTACTTCCTTCCCTGGCTCAAATGATGGAAATTTGTCTTCTGTTTTGTTTCTTTTGCCTGAAATTTAATCTGTACACGCAAACCCTTGATCAAAACTGAATGCTAAAACAATTCTGCCACTCTCCTTTGCACGAAGTAGTGCTTACTCACAGAAATATTCCTTTTGAAGTTGCTTTGTAGATACCAGAGAAATAAATAAGAGTCCAGAGGGCTAAGAGATATGGTACTTGTTGAGCAAAGGCCATATTCTGATGTCACCAGATATGGCATTTCTGAATAGTCTTTTATGCTGTGTTTTATTTCAGGGTTCTGTAAGAGTTAATTGTTTTTTTTAATTTATAAAGAGAACCTCAGGGATTCAGAGGGATTTTTGAGAAGGGCAATTATGAGTTCTAAAAACACCAGTGGAAAGAAATACTAATTCACTAAACAATGCAGTTTAAGACAGAAGACACGATTAACTGTCTGCATTTTCCTCCTAATATTCATAAGACATGAACGAGTATATAATTTCCAGAGTTTTTAAATAGCTACTTATTTAGATCACCAGAAAACCACCCCATCCCACATAGGATGCAAAAACCCAGTGATCCACTATTAAATGAAGCTGTTCCAGATAAACTATGAGCCAACTGACCCTGGAAATGTAGTACCCAAGTTGCGTGACTTGAGAATCTGTTCAAAGCAAGGCATGGCTGCAGGCCTTGACTGTTGTACTTTAGTAGCCATAGTAACATGGTCTCTGGAGACCTAATGCTAGTGAATTTTCCTTTATTTCAAGGAAGAGTAATAAGAGAAATGTGCATTGGAACTTGTTCTCTCTCTTTTTTTTTTTTTCCTCCTCCTTATTTTTACTATGCCATGACCTTGACCAAAATATCTTTGAAGTATTTTCTGGCTGATTTTCTGCTATGAGATCAGGAAAAAAAATCAGGATATATAAAGGATCTTGCCAAAGGAAGTCCTACCTTCCTCAAAATATTTGCCTTCATTCCCAAAGAGAATCTCTTGACTAATAAAGTTTCAAAAACTTCTTAATGGAAGGAACTGATAACTTTCATCTCACAGCTACTGCGGGCACCAGAATAATATCTTTCTTTCTTTGAACTGACAGATTAATTGTTTTTTTGTTTCAGTAGCAGGTGCAGCTTTTCGTGAGTACATAATTGGATGTACATGTTTTTTCAAAAGAACACAGGCCCCTCTCTGGTGCCAAGCTCTCTCTTTTTTTTTTTTTGATTTGGGAAAATTGTCCCACATGATTTCATTTTTAAGTACAATGTAGAAAACCCATGTAAGTGTTTTTAAAAAGCCAAATACAAACAAAAAAATGTTCACAATACATACTTAAGTCTGTCTCACATGTTTCAGCTATTATCCTGGATTTGAAATTCCATCTGTCATTGAATCCATATGGTTTACCAAATGGCAGTTTAAAACCATGTATTTTTTTTCAGATTTGAAGTCAGTTGTTTTTTGTTGTAAAAGTTTTAAGGTCCATATTAATACTTTTGTGTGTTTGTTTCTGTGTGCATGTGACCCTCTGTGCATGTGTAAGAATAAGCAATACTGCAAAAAAATTTTAGGATGCAAGGATTTCAATCTTTACTGATTGAAACACACTTGTTGTACACAAAGCAAATACCACCAACATTGAATTGTGGAGTTTGGTTATTTCATCTGCTAAATGCAAGAGCCCCATTTAGGATTTCCATTACTTCTGCTGAGAGGATTAAAATGAAATGAGGAGAGCTGCCTTTACCTCTCTGCGCTGTCCCCTCAGTGTTTGGGGCAAACATGTGCTTACATTAGGGAGTGCGAACTGCACCGGTATGAGACTCGTTCACGTCCCCTTTCCTATTTCATCTCCCCAGGTTATCCATTACTCAGGCACATGGCTGCTGTGGTTCTGACACAGCACACCAGTGCAGCCTCCTGTTCACTGGGAATGAGAGAAAGCTATTGCTGAGAATTTTATTTCAATAACTGAGAATGCTTAAAAATTGCAAGTGGAGCCATATACTTTGTTGTGCTGTTTAATGTGACACGTGGTAACTTAGAACAAAAAAGCTGGGAATCGTTTTTGCTCATTCCCATGGACTAAAGCTGCTTCCCTCTCCCACTTGGTCTAACTAATCACTAGGCTTCTGGCCAGAAAAATGGAAAAATCTCTATACAGTGTTACTGTAAAGGATTTCAGTATGTATTTGGTACCTGAGAGATTTATCTGAGAGGTTGGAAAAGGTTTTTACTATTTAAAATTTTACTAATTTTCAATCACCATTACCCACTCAGGGGGTGGGTAATGTGCTAGCAAACACCCTCCTCCTTATCGCCACCTGTGGAAAGTAGATAAGAAAAATATAAATCCCAGCCCAGCTCTGACTCTGTTCAGAGTCTTCTGTGATGCAGATGTCTGCTTTCCCACTGATCTATAGTTTAGGGTAATATTGAGAAAGCAGAAGGATTTGCAGGCGTGGATGAGACTCATTGGTAAAAAGTTTTACATGATGTCCAGCTTGTCCTTTTTTAATGTGGCTGAAGCAGCAGGTTCCCTGGATAAATGAGGTTTAGAGACATGGAATTTGTGTTAATCCTCAGTTGAGTCATGTGGCTCCATAAAAGTTGTTTTTTCACCAAAGTGGATTTTGCTTTCCTTGCTTGCAGAGCAAAGCATCTGTTGTCTGCAGTTGGGGTCATGAAAACCAGGGGGTGCTTATTGAAGATATATAACCTCTGGAGAGGACACCAGCATTTTGAGAACAAACCAAAAACAAAGCAGGAGAAATTTGTAAATCTCTTCATTTACATACATGCCTCAAATCCATACTTGTTTCTGGCTTAACTTAAACACATGGCTCCTTGAACTTTTCTTCCACTTCTTTCTTCTTCCTTCCTCCCACCTCTTTCTTAGTACATCCTCCAGCCTCACAGATGTAGTTGCCAGTGCACTGTTGTGAGCCCTTGGAAATACACATGGTCGCATTTCCCTTTCCAATTTTTAGAAACTGCTGCACCTAGTCCAGCCTGACTCTAGCTCTGTGAAAAAAAACATGTGTAGAGAAAAACCTTCCTGCTTTCCACTGTGGGGGATGAAGTCTTATGTTTTAAAGGTAGAGACTATCTCTTTTGTATGTGTCTAGGCCTAAAGAGTACGTACCAATATGTTGAAGAAGATTAATTTATTGAATAGAGGAATTTATCTCTTGATTCATACAAGCAATCCTTGGCAAATGCAGATGTTCCTACAGGGGCTGAAAAACTCCAGCTTGCCTGCAGGACCATGGAGGACATTTTAAGGATGTTCAGCATGATAATGTGTAAGATTCTTTAATAATATTCAGATCTTGTGGTCATTGTTAAGCTTTTCCAGATAGGGCTTGGTGTATTAGTTTGTGTAGCTTAAGAAATTTTTTTTAATCAAGGACATTTCTTTTTGGTTTTTTTTTAATATTCTTAACTTCTACCTGGTCCAGTTTCATGGGCAGGACTCAAGGTCTTTCAGAATTTGCATGATAAGAGCCAGAGACAAAAAGGAGCTCCTTTAAGTGTCCTACAGTTATCTTTATGGAAAATTTTAGTCTATCCAAATTAAAAGGCCTGCCAGACGTTCAAAATGTAATAAAATTCCTAACATTACATCACTGATGGTTTCACTGCTGTGAAGACAAGTCCAAAGAGACAAGATGCCAAAAATGCTTTCTTGTCTCCATTTGACATTGGAAATGTATATGACAGTACCATCTATGGAGGTTCCTCTCAGTGCAGTGAAAGGCGCAGATGCGAACATGCAGAAATCTTGACGTACCATCTTCTGGTCGGTGAGGTGCTGGGACAAATTTGGGCATTATTTAGGGCAGGAAATAGCACCAGAGCAATTCTTTGTGCTTGAAGAGTTGACAAGGATAACTAGTATTCAAGCCCAACTAGGCAGAGATCACACTTATTCTGCAAAGGATCCGTAGCTATGGAGCTGACCTGGAGCAAAACAAGATTTGCCATTGACTGTTCTTAGCATTGACTTATGGTTAGTGTTGACCTGATTGAATCACTTGCTGCTACAGCCATTGAAGGCTCTCCACTACTTTTCTCAAGTCATTGTTTCACAGGTTTTTCAAGGCACAGAGCCTCTGGCCAAGTGTGGTTCCACGGGGCCACGTTTCCAAAGGTGCTCCACATTTATGATGGGGGCCAAACCTTCTGAGGAGGTCAGTCTATTGTGCACTGAACTCTTGAAATTTTGCCCACCATTGTCACAGTGGGAACAGCCTTCAAGCAGTCTTGGAAATCTGGTCCTTATTTAGGAACCAAAAAGAGAACCAAGCTCACAAAAATATGTCAGTGTATCTGGTTACTGAGTAATTGAAAATCTGTCCTCGCTGTGCTTTGGGATTAACTCAGGATTAATAGGCACATCAGTAAATTGAGAGTAAGATGAAGCAGGGATAATAATAATATAGCAGTATTTCAGCAACAACTATTTGAACTGTAATCTCAAAGACCTCAAAACCATCACATGAAAGAATCTAAACTACGTTGGAATGCAAGCCTGCTGGAGCAAAGATATGTTACCGAACTTTTATCAAGGGAAGAGAAGCAAAATTAGTCAGTCTGCATGCAGCATGATCTTAATGTTTACATCCTGTATTTAATTTAATCCTTACTTTTATTTTTGGATTTCTCTGGTTGCTTTCCTTGCATCACCAAGTGTATAAGAATTAATTCAGCTCTTTTCTCAATTAAATATTGTTTTATTTAAATATTGTGAAGTATTTATTGTCTACTTTTTATATTCATCGCATTTATGCAATTATGCTATGTCCGTATTTTTATAGCAGCTTAAGAAAGTAGCCATATAAAAAATACAGATCCAGTTTTAAAGTCATAGCTACAACAGCATATGTATTTAATTTTCTCCTTGGTTATTATTATATTATATGTATTAATGCATACATATTCAAAGCAATTATTATGGAATGTGAAGTTTTAAATTAAAAGGAAAAACAAAGTAGCTGACCCTTGCTATTAAACTTTTAATTCTATGAATTAATGAGAAAATACAATTATGCAGACAGTTAAGCAAACAATAAACTAGTAATGTAATATGGTTGTTACACTGTAATTAACTATCTTAACCTTTTTAGAAAAGGAAAGAAAGCATGTTCCAGGTTGATATTCATTTTTCATGGTAGGAAAGAAAAGGCCTTTCTGCAAAAATTTGGTGTTCAACTTTTTGCAGAGTGAGTTTTTTCATATGTAGAATATTCTTAAAATGATTACATTCATACTCATTTTATTCTTTATCTTCTGATTACCTTTTTAAGTATTTTATTTTCCTTTTTTAGTCACTGAATGGTTTTGCCTTGGTGGTGAGCGCAGATGGAATGATATTCTATGCGTCATCAACAATTGTGGACTACCTGGGGTTTCATCAGGTAAACATATTGAGAAATACTGAGAATACCCAGTCACTGATGTTGTATTTCTCGTCACCACTTCTGCTAACTATATTTTTAAATGCAGCACTGTATGTTGCTACCTTATCCACCTTATCCACCCTATAATTCTACTGCTGATTAGACATACACTCTTACTGAAATAAGGTTATTTTATTACATCATTTCAGACTACTTTTTTTGATAAATCTGACATGTGAAGATTTATTTCTTGTAATTCCCTTTTATAAAGATTTTGTTAGCAGAAGCATGATCCATTATAAAACTATATTTAGCTAGAAGTTTCTTTTCAATTTCAGTATAAGATGCTGCTTTTCTAGGCTGATTGTCTGTGTGTAATAAATATATTCTAAAGTCACAGAATAACAACCATGGAGTTGGAAACAAACTCTGGAGGTCATCTAGTCCAACCTCCTGCTCAAAGCACATAGAGCCAGAGCAGGTTGATCCAGGACTCATCTAGTCAAGCTTTGAGTTTCTGTGACCCCTCTGGAAGATGTGTTCCAGTGTTTAGCCACCACGACTGTAATTTTATTTTTGCTTACTATTAAGTCTCAGTTGTGTCTGTTGCTTCTTGCCCTCTCACTGTGTTCTGAGAAGAGTCAGGCTTTGTCTTCTCTTCCCCTGCTCATTTGGTTGATGTAGACAGCAGTATGTTCTTTCTGAGATTTTCCCTTCTGAAGGCTGAATAAACCCTGTTCTTCTCTCCTGGATGGGCTCCAGCTCTCTTCAGTGTCTTGGTAGCACTCTCCTGGGCTCATTTTGATATGCTAATCTCTTTCTTTTCATGGGGTACCCAAAATTGAGAGAGAAATTTGCCTTTGCTGAACTTCCTGAGATTCCTGTCAGCCTATTTTTACAGCCCACCAAGGAGCTGTCTTGCCTTTCCCAGCTGGTACCCTCTGCAAACCTGCTGAGCATGCATTCTATCCCATGATTCCTTAGTCAAGAAATTAAACAGGGTTTGTCCCAGCATAAAGCCCTGGGGGATGCCACTAGTCATCAGCTGCCAGTTGGATGTTTTTATTACTCACATTTGCATATGTACAAAAGAGTTAAGAATAGAAAGAATCATCTTAGGATGTGAACAGAAAAAGCAGATGTTGAAAAGTAGGGGCCTCTGAAACAACTTTCCTCAATCAATCTGCTCTGAAGGTGTTCTACACCTGCCATTATTTTAAGCAAAGTATCAATCTAAGGATAAGTGGCTACCCCCCTACAGTTACTAATTAACTATTCCTTGTTGTAATTGTTTCAGACTGATGTAATGCACCAAAACATATATGATTACATTCACGTGGATGATCGCCAGGATTTCTGTAGACAACTGCACTGGGCCATGAATCCTCCCCACATGTTGTCTGGACAGCAACTACAGTCAGAAACAGGTGGGATTGTGTATGTTGATTGGAAACATAGGCACCACTGTACAGAGGTAGAATTCCACTCCAGCTATGCCTGTGTCAGTACCATGTCAAGTCAGATTCTTCACTGGAAAGATGCATAGTGGCCATTTATTTATGTTATTGTCTCAGAGGTGACATTTCCTCTTGATCCTGGGAATTTATAAGGTAGAATGTGCCACTGGTGCTACAAAGTTGTTTCCTTTCTTTTTCTCTGACTGATGTGCCTACACATATTCTTACACATGCAGAATGAACAGCGTAAGTTCTTCATACTGCCAAACTTTTGTTGGCAACAGATCAGGACATCAATAGTCCTCTCACTGATGCAAAAGGTTTCTGTACAGAACCACAGTGGCAGCACCATTGTCTGCCATTTGTTTTCACATGCAAAATGATGTAGACAGAAGCCTTCTGAAGAAAAAGTAGGTTTAGCAAGGCACTTTTTCCTCTGAGGCTGTATTTCCCTAGGATAGGAGTTGGATGCCTGTGCTCAAGGTTTCTCCTACACGAGGTGTTAAGCTGAAATCACAATTACAGAACATATAATCAGGTCAAAACTGTTAACCTTATAAAGAATTATTGATCCCAGCAAAACATATGCATTTCATCAGAAGGTGAGGTAGTAACTGAGGAAATAAGTTGGGAAGTATAGTCACTAGATTAGTGGGGAGAAACCTGCAAGAAATCCTTCAGCAACTTTTATGAAGCCCTCAGGAACAGAGTCATGAAACTTTGGTGGAATTTCTTGCATTTCCTGTAAAACGGTTTCTATGTTTTACAAGAGTCTTACAGATACCTGAGGAACTTTGCAAGATTTTGTATGCAGGAAACAAACTAAACAATGTGCACTAATATTTCAAACAATTTAAAATTTAACAATATTTTGAATTTTTGTCCTAATGTATATCATGGAGAATTTCAGTTCCTGAATTCATACTTTTGTAAAAATATTCATGTCTTTTGGGAAATATTTTAAAAGCTGTGCACTTGTCCAAAAAAATCAAGGAGGCGCAACAGCTGAACATTAGCTAATCATCTACTGTCCATTTTTTAGTTCTGTTTTCTTTCTTGCATTAGCATTTTTCCTTGTTTTGTTCTCTTGTCTAACACATTTTCTGTGATCTCTGATCTCAAAACCAGCAACATCTGTTACCCTGTTTTGCATCATTAAAAATCACAAAAACTCAGGAAATAAAGTCCAAATTTATATAGAAACTCACCCGAATCCCATTGCAGAGCTTTTATTTTTCTGTTGGTAGAGCATGTGCAGGTGTATCCATACATGACACAATTGAATATTCGTCCATCCATAATGCAATTTTTAGCAATTTCCGTAACAGCTTCCTCAATTGGCTACAGAACATTTTCATTATTTCTTAGTGTGATCTGATATATGTTGCCTCCACTGTTGTTCCTAGGAGAAGAATATATTCTCAGTAAATTGTTTAAAGCACAAGAAAATGACAGCATGACAACAGATTACTCTTCCTTTTTAACTCGCTGTTTCATCTGTCGAGTTCGCTGCTTGTTGGACAGTACTTCTGGATTCCTTGTAAGTACAATTTCACTTAGATGACTGTAAGCTTGACATAATAGATTTTAATTACTTCATATGAAAAATTCTTCAACATAAATATTGTGGAGACCCATGGACAGGATACACTTTTCTTTTGCTGTGCACTAGCAAGAAACACCTAAAGATAAGTATTAATATATGTGAAGAGTGATGGGAGAAAAGAAGGTTGTAATACTGGAAATTGAAAGAATTTAAAACTTCTTATGTTTTAAGATCTTTTTGACAATATCTGTCCTCAATTTGTATTGGGCGCAGTACAAGGGTGGCAAGTCTGAATTTCAACAATTAACATTTAAGCACAAGGTATTTGCTTTAAGGAGAAGAAAAAATAATGATCCATTTTCCCCTTTTGTAAAGAATCCTTTAATAACAAACCCCAGAATTAGAAAGTCTCTTGCATGCTCTGTACTAGGAGTGGCTCATTTCTAGAAATCACATCTTCTCCATTCTGTTAGCAAAGACCAATGCTGCTTCTTCTTAGGGGAAACTCCAGCACGTGCGAAGAAAATGAGAGGATCAGCATGAGACTGGGAAATGCGAGTTCTGTCTCAGATGCTCATTTGCTGGAAGCCTATGGGTCTTAACAGCCATCATTTCTGCATCCCTGCTTTAATCTCTGGAAAATGCCTAACTCAAATGGGCTGATTTTTCTCTGGGCATTTTTTGGTAGTTAATATTTTCACTGAGAGGCAGCAGCTTGCTATTAACTTGATCCCCGCCTTCTGACTTAGACATTTGAGGCAGGGACGGATGGCTCCTCCCAAGCTATGCACTCTGTACCTGGGTATCTTGGCCCTTTCTTTCCCTTGGCATCTGGCTGCACAGTCTCTGGGTTGTGCCAGTCCATATACTTCTCAGAGAAAGTGCAGAGCAAGAGGAAAGAAACTAAGAGACCTTCTCACTGAGAGAACAGAGCATGGAAAAATAATGGTTCCAGCTTCAGTGGGGTACAGAGGAAACAACTGTTTGCACCACTGTACACTGCCTGTTTTGGTGAACAGAACATAACACAGATCTTCTACTTCTGAGTACACAAGAGAGAAAAAAACTCAACCAGCCTCAAAAGACTCATTTTATAGTTGATAGTACCTCCACCCACCCTGTCTCTGAAATGGCATGGCTTAAATTATATGAGTAAAATTAAATTCCTAGTTTTAATCCCTGATTCAAAACTGGGATTAGTGTTAAATAATACAGTCCATAGGTTGTATTAGTATTTTAAATGTTTATACACTAAATGCTTAAGTTGTTGTTTGGTTGGTTGTTTTTTTTTTTTTCAGACAATGCAGTTCCAAGGCAAACTAAAGTTTCTCTTTGGACAAAGGAAGAAGTCCTCATCAGGAACAGTATTGCCACCTCAGCTGTCCTTATTCTGCATAGTGGTACCACTTCTGCTCCCTTCTGTGACAGAGATGAAGATGAAAAGCCTGCTTGTGAAAGCAAAACACAAAGCTGATGATGCAGCAGCAGCGAACACCAAGTATTTACAAATTATTCTTTTGGCATTTAGTGAAGATTATGGGCTATTAAGCATGTAAAAAACACAAATTATGCTAAATATCTCTCCATTTTAAAACTCTGTCTTAGAAAAGTGAATAATTTATCTGGATTTAACTATTGAATACAAAATAAATATAATACAATTACTATAATAGAACATAATAGGATACAAGACGATGTAATATATTGTACTCTATTTATAATATATGTTAAGTATTATATTTCAATACACAAAATTTTATAATAAAAATGGAACATCAGGATGTCTTTCTAACCTTCAGGAGTTACCAATGCAGTAAGCCAGTCTACTAGCTATAAAAGTGGAAAAGGAAAAGTATTTTTACTGCGAGTTTTCAAATTTCAGTATCTTTTGCTAACACTATTATTTCGACTGGCACATTTTGGTAACAAACAAAGGAAAAGGAAAACTTCAGGAAGGTGAATGTGTGTCTGTGGGGGCTGTTCACATAGAGTCCAATGAGTTGTACTTGGTGTATGCATTTATCTTTCAACAGAAGTTTTATGAACACGTAAGTTTACAATTGCACTAAATGTCTTGGGGGTGATCATTTGGTAGCAATCACAAAAGATCAGGACGGATTGTGTTCAGACTTATCTCCTTCCTAACACATATTTTTGTTACTCTTCTATGTCAGAATTTTAGTTGATGTTTGGGGCTAGGATCATACTTGCCCTTATTTGCTTAAATATAACCTTACAGTAATGAGTTCTATTGCTGTGAAGCAAAATGCTTGTCAGCATGACTGACAGTACCATAACTTGGCTTTTAATTGGATTATGCTTGTGTATGTGTGGATTCACTATCCAGATGTATAATGTGGTTCTAGCACATACATCCTTTTGACAAGTACTAAATTGCTGGAAGTCTGGTAAAATGGACTATGCAGGCTTTTGGAATAGAGTAGGAAAAGCATTTCTACTTGCTAGTTTTTCCAGTAGCCCGGGTGAAATTAACTGATGATTGGAACTGAGCTCTTAGAAGAGAGGTGTTTTACCATCTGACTGGACAGTGGCCAAGGATTTAACAAGTATGAAGCAACCATTTATCTTCAGGATTTCCTTTGGTTCAGGCCTGAAGCATGGTAGCCAAGGATGGTGGGCAGATTTACACAGTCTTTTTCTTTTTTTGATGGTCTTAATGAAGGGAAGCATTTGTAACACAGTGTTACAGACATTGCACTCTTTTCAAACCCTGATTCAGGCATTTTCAGCTAAAGATTGGAAGAAATACATTCAAATCATATGGTGCTTATCGCAAAATTGAAGTCACGCTAAGTCTTAAATGCATTGCTGATCACTTTGATGTACATACCTTGAATGTAACTCGAATAGGAAGACCAAGGATATACACGGCGTTTGTCTCAATTCCAGATGAAATTTATTTTTCCAAATATAGTAAGCCATGAGCAGAATATTCCTAAGCATAACTATTCCTCTTAATTGAATACAGAACTCCAGGCACACACTACTTTGAGCGACCAAATGATGCAGGAAAAAGATAATTATTTAGTGTTAGTTGCTCCATACTTAAAACATACGCTTTTGCTAATGGTCACCAGCTTGAAGGTCATATCTTTTAGAGTCTGTGATTCTATTGTGTTTCATTGACTGACAAAGAGTTTTCCACATTTTCTGCCCTCTACAGCTCCAGTTCAAAAAGCAGTTCAGGACCATGTGAAGCAACAGAATTATATGAACGAAACAGTCACCATGAAGGCGCCGCCTTCACTAATGCATTACAGATTGCTGAAAACCAAATCAAAGGTACTGCTAAGCACTTCTAGATTATATACAGTTTATGGGAAAAGAACCTCATCTTTTATTTTCTCCTGATAGGTTTTTCAGGTTTTGGTCCCAATGCTCTCTTTCTTCTTCTCCCTAACACCTCTTCTTTAAAAAAATGCAAAAAAATTATCCACTTCGAAAGATAATACTGAATCAGTCTGTGATTTCAGAGTGGGCAGAAAATTTACAGATGGTAAATATTTACAATATTACCAGAAAATTTACAATCATGGTAAATAGTAAATAGTAAATAAATAGTAAAAGATTAATAATAAAGAAAAATAGTAAAGAAAAATAGTAAAAGAATACTCAATGTATGCTTGCTTAAAAGTTGCAGCACTGAATTTAATAAGATTATGTGAAAATCCTAATAATTAATAACAATATCTATCCCTCTCTGAGGAAAACTTGGATGATATGTTACACATGTTAGTTTTCCCCAAAGATTAGAAAACAGAGGAAAATTAGAATGCATTGTCTTTAAAACTCATGATGCGCCCACAGCTTTGACTCATGCTTTTCCAGTGCTTGGCTGTGGAAAAATTGTGAGAGTCTATGCTCTATTTCAGATTTTACAGTGGATAAAATTTTGATGGTAAGTCTACCCCACTGGGCAACTTCTTCTTGAGCAGACTTGTACTCATCCTTCCATCATATCTGCTGGAAATCTTTAATGTCTAAAACCATTCCTCTCTTACAGACCCATTTTCCATGAACATTTTCTTGTTGGCATAGTACTACTACTACTGAGAGGAAAATATTATAAGGAATGAGTAATACTGAAAAATCCTTGGTTACAGTTTAAGTGCTTTACTAGGCTTTTCAAATTTCAGTTTTAAAACATGATTTTCTTCATTTTGTGAGATATTTTAGCTTGTACTTTCCTATGCTGATGCTTCTGGGGCAACAGAGAAACTTTTTTTGCAGTTTAGGTAACAAAAAATACTTAATACTGCTTGTATTAAAATCTATTTTCTTTTAAATTATATAGCAAAGAATAATGGAGAAAATGGCATTTCTTTAGTCAAAGTACAAACAAATGAAGATCACTGGGTCTGGGTTCAAGCTAACACTCAACTTCTGTATCGAAGTGGTTGTTCAGAATACGTCCTTGCCCAACAGCAAATGCTAAAGTAAGTATATTTTCCAGTACCAAAAAGAAAGAAAAGTAGAAAAATGAATGTATTCTTTTTGTATGAAATCTTTAAAAGGCTCCACTGACCTAAGAGAAGAGCTGAATGAGAAAAATTTGGTTTACTTATGATATGGAAATCTATTTCTATCTTGGAACATATGAAATGGCTGTTACAGTCTGAAACAATATTTCTGTCTTCAGTCTTTTCTTCTTCTGAAGTTGAGTGTACATATACACTACGTCAGAAAGAAAATACTTGTTTATTAATATTTGACTTTCTTACACAAAAAAAAATTTGGATTTCGTTTTACTTTGCAGCTGAAAACTTCGTCTCCCAGTTTTTCTGCTTATCAACACTTGACTATGTTAAGCTTTTTTTTCCCTTCATGTATGACAGTTGTGTTCATGTTTTTAGTTGTGTATGTGCAACATAATCTAAAGAAGGGTTCATACTCATATTCATTGTATGTTTGTAGATAGATACATCTAGTTGCTTGTAGGCTCAGTCATGGAGTGTAATCTAATCTCAGATTTGCACTCAGAGAGGACTTCTTGGATGAGTTTTACCCTTTCCTCCCAAACAGGCTTTTCATCTTTCCCCCATGGGACTGTCTGTTCCAGTTCCTGTGGGCCTTGTTGAAGTATCTCTTCAAGATTGTCTGAGGGAAGAGATAAGAGAGTGGACACAATGAGCAGGGGCCAGGAGTTTTACGTAGCCACCATCTGGCCCAGTGTTAAAAATGTGGTTGTTATCCTGGATTTTTTCCTTTAGAATGCCTTGCAGGTGGAAGAAATAATTGAAAAGTCTTTGCACTTCTAGAGTAAATATTCCTTGCAGGTAGTGTATCTCCCAATATCCACATGACTGCAGGGCAGCTCCTACCTAAGGATGCTGGAACTTTTTACCTTTACTGGGATGGTGCAAACATCATCTTGCTGTGTGAGGGAATGAATTTCTATTAAGAAGAAGATTAAAAGGGGCTGTTTCCTTTATTAGTTTCTCTACTTCCAAATTGTTCTTTTGTGTAATTAAGCATGTTTCTTTAGCTACATTTTTACTTTCTGAATGATTAAAATCCTTCCTTTCTTCTTGATAGTTCCTGCAGACTGAAGTATTACAAGATTTGGCCTTGGTGAATATATTCAGTTCCATCTTAGTCTGCAAGAGACTTTGTATTTGCTACTACGTTTTTTTTGTTGTTGCTAAAATGTATGCTGTTTTCTGGGAAACATACATTCTTTTGGAGAATTTTCACGGGATACTATTTCACTGTAAAATTCTTCATTTGGAGGTTTAACTTTTTTTGACTATTTCATTTTGTTCGGTCCTTTGTTTCTCGATTTGACCATTTTCTGAGAAGCATGTTCTGCAGCAAACTTGTATCAAACCATTTGCATCTCAATACTGTCAATAATAAAAATAAGAATATTTAGCAGAGGACTGAAAATATTTAAAACGTTAGAAAAAAAAGAGAAAATATTCTTCTTTCGTGGTGTACATTATTAGTTTCTCTCTTTGTAACAACATGGACTCCCTCTACTGGAAGATCCCTTACTTGCACATTGATTCGATACTTAAGAAAAAATTCTATTGTGACCTAAGAAAAAGACTTCTAAACCCCTTAGTAGGTTTTCAGGTTTTCACATGAAGTTTCCTATTGAGATGTCTGCTTCTTGTTTGGAGAGGGATGAGGTGGTTTCATAGCACTGACCCTGCAGGGTTGGGAATCAGCATATTAGTGAATTCAAGACCTGAATCTCAGGATTTGGACCCTAGTTCTGAAAACAGCTGCTTCAGGCATGGAAGTGCTCAGGCAGCACTCTCTGCCAGTGTTCTTCTTTAATGTTGAATACTTCAGCTGGAGGTCATGGAAAATTAATTTACTGGCCATCTTAGAAAACAAAAGGCAACATAAAATAAGTTAGACATATAAAACAAACCTACACCCAATATTAACATCTGTGACTATTCAGTTATTTAATTTGGGCATTTTATTTCCTCTCAGCTGTATTATTGAAATATAAGACCCCTGTGGTTCTCCCTCAAATCACTCTGATCAGAAAGCTCTTCTGTGTCCAAATAACTCCTTGTTAACAAAATACATCTCATTTAAGATACTATTTGTATTTTATCTCTAGAATTTTCTACACACAAATATTATTTAGATATATTTCAAGGGAAGAAAAAAAGTGTAAGGGAATTACTGTACACATAATTAGGTCTTTATTGAACTATGTGCCCAAAATGGAAGAGAAAATTCATGATGGAATTCAAATGAAGCAATGCCTCAGAAAGTTAGCTGTGCACACACATTGACACCCAGGTGCAGGGACACTCTTGTTCTCTCAAACAAATGCAAAGGTTATGTGCACAACAGTGTGAAAGTCCCATATTGAGGACAATGTATGGCTTGTAACACATGTTGAGCCACTCTGTATCCCAGAAAACAACCATTTAGAAACCTCTGACTGACTGACTTTCTTTTCTACTCTTATTGAAAGGGAAGAAGATGAACAACTGAAGATACTAAGTGGTTTTGCCAGTTTGAAAGGAAACCTGGAGGGGCTTTCCTATAATAGTGCCATTGAAACTCTGGGCCAGTGGAAGCATCTTAACTGGGCAGCAGTGAAGAATGAACAAGATAATGTAAAAGTGAAGTTTGAGCCTCATACTAATGGTGAGTGTTTTATGCAAGAGGAACCTCTCAGTTCTAACACATCAGTTTTAGGCATTCAAAACAACTGCACCACAAACAGTAGCTGGACTTTAAGAAACTCGAGTTCTTGTTCTATGAGCCAGCGAATGAACACTTGTCCAAACAGGAGAGCTGGATCATTCTACAATAGAGACCAAAATTTCTTAAATTTGGCATCAACTTGTTCTTCCCACTGGGGGAGCACAGAAAATGGCCAGTCTTACTTGGGGCTCCAACAACGCTGTGCAGAGAACTATGCAACAGACCACCTGAAGCTGCAGAGACCATTAATATCCTCAGAGTCTCTCTATGACACTGCTGTTCCCTTGGAGATGCCTATCAAAACAGAATACGATTCTGATTCTGAAAACATTGCTGATAACTACCTGCTGTCGCAGAGCCGAGCCTGGCTGGATGAGAGTGGCTCAGTGAGAAAGCAGGTGTCCAGCTATCCCAACAGAATGTACCTCAAAACAGAACCGGACCTCTGTGAGCCAGCCCTGCCTTGCCAGAAGCCAAGGCACTGCCTTTACACACCACATAATTGGCAATGCATCATAGCAAATCATCCCAACAACCTGAACTTGAACAGAGCTTGCAAGGGTTCACGGAACAAGGAGGTGGCCCCATTCTGCCCTCAGAATGCCTCCGTATGTTTGGAAAGCATGCCCGACCTGCCACACACAGCTTGCTACAGCCACTTCTACAGCCCCAGCCCAGGGGAGGAGAAAGAGCAGATTAATGAGGTGTTCAAAGTGCCATGTGAATTTAAAAACCCCTGCTTGGTTCAAGCAATCAAGCGTGAGCCCCTGGATTCTCCACCGTTGTCCAACAGTGGACAGAACAGAGTACACGCGAGCTTTCCTGAAAATACATTAGCAAGTCCTGTGCCTCATAAAACCACTGAATGTACATTTTTGCAATAGATTTTATAACATTTGAAATATTTATAATGTTAAAAGCAAGAAGTTGTAGATTCTCTTCCAGTTTGGTTAAATGAGTTACTAAAATCAAAAGCCAGTGGAAAGATTTTGAGTGTGTGTGTGTGTGCACCTGTGTGTGAAAAGAAACAGACACAGGTACACACATCCTACCCCCCCCCCCCCCCCACTGCCCTTCTCTTAGTGATCCTTGTGAAGAGGAAAGAAAGATTAAACCTCAGGCACAGAAAAATAATTATTACTTGCTGCACAGGTATACCTGATCATTTTTCTTTATCACCTTTCCTCTCTTGTCTATACTTCACTAGCAAGGTCTAGCAATTTCTGTTTCCTTTGGTTTGTTTTTCTCAAGGTGATGTGATGCCTCTGTGCAAACCAAAAATGTTTATGGTCTTCAGTGTGGCTAGTTCACCTTAGGAGTTCTTGCTTTATAATTATTTTTCTACTCTCATAAGAAGGATCAGCTATTCCTTCATCCCAGCATTAAATTAATGGCAATAGGAAAGGGCTTCACAACACAACATCTTAATTTAAAAGGACCACATTAGTAAAAACAATGACTTTCATAAATGCATTATAAATTATTTCAAACTTCAACTGAAGTTACTCCTAAGTTTCTTGATAATATTATTGTTTTAGAATCCATTTTTTTCCATTTTAATGCCATCAGCCTTTCATGTTGCTGCTGAAAGACTGAACAATGGGATGTAATCCACTTCTATAAATCAGTTACAAAATGTTGTTAAGTATATGGGAGAACAAAGTATTTCTCCAATTATTTTCCTTACTGTTACTTGTAACATTAACAAAGGAAAAGCACTTTTTCACTTGATAGTATTTCTTTGACTGATAGCAGCTTATTAGATATCGTCACCTTACATCAAAACCAAATCCCACACTAAGATTATTTTCAAAAACATCCTCGTTTCAATCCCAAAAGAAACCCTTAATCTCACTGAGAGGTAACTGGTGGATGCATACCTTTCAAAAGCACTTCAGTGCACTGTAGTGCTTTTGAAAACAGAGTATATACTTCTCTTTGAACCCAGACAGTAATGTATTTCCACAACAAAAAAATAAAATTATATTTTGGGTTTTGTTATTGTTGTAGTTTGACTCCTGCACTAACTTTTGTTTTAAAATTGCACTATTTCAACTTTTTATCAACTTCACCTATATAAAAACCACATCATTTTAAAAAAAAATGCTTAGATGTATGTATATGTGCTTTTTGAAAGAAGCCCTGTAATGAATGTTTTCTTTTTCAAAATGTTATAAATAATTATAATGTCTTCCTTTCTCTATCTAAGGGCATGGCGTTTTTTACATGCCAGAAGAGAGGCATAAAATTCTCCAAAATATTTTAAATATGTGGGATAAGTCGAGTTTTCAGGTAGTGCAATGGTTCTGCACCTGGGAGGCTGCTCTTCTCCAAGAAGACTGACCATCTTTTCTGATAGAAATTACTGCCTGTACATTAGAGTTGGCAGGTGTAAAGATACACATTCTCTGCATGCCAATTAAGTGCTTATGAACTGTGGTATGATCTGAAATGCACACTGGACAGTAAAGCAGGGCAACAATATCTTACTGTATTTCAGGTTAAATCTGCCATAGTCCACTTGACTGTATCCAAGCCATGAGAATGTTACCTTTCTGGTGTCTGAGGTACATCAGCTCCCTGCTGGCTGTGTGCTGCCGCTTATTTGAGACAGTCTTGATATCCTTGCTTTAATACTCCTGCCAGTGGTTGCAGTGCAATATCAGACCCTGTTCTGAAGTGAGACCACAGTGGTGGAATTTACACTGCTCTCCAGTACACCACTGTCCATATCACATAAATTCAAGCCAAACTGCAAAAATACTTGTGGGCAAGCAAACTTGTTGCTCATGCAGAGTGAGACTGCCATAAATCAGTGTTGCTGCACAGCCTCTGCCTCACTGATTCGCTATCTACATAATTACAAGCAGCAGTTCTTTACACTCTCACAGAGCTGCTGTCATAGTCCTTTGCTTGGCATGCAGCAGTGGCACTGCTTATGTGCTGGTGCCAGACACTCTACTGTGTGCCTCATAGCTGCTTGTTGGGTTGTGCTATGAACCCTGTAACATTCTCCAGTCCAGCTCCTTGTGCAGCTGCCTGGCAGAAATGAGATGATGGGGAGAAAGGGTAGTGTGGGAATAGGTGGCTGGGGGCAACTGGAGGACACACCCACATGACTTCTGAAAGCAGCTTTTTAAGAATCACTGTCACACCCCTTCGAATGAGAGTACCTGGGCTTGGTTTCACACTGCCTAGTACTTTCTCACATCATTTGCATTGATGAAGTAAAACACTGTTATCTTCATCTGGACATGCTGGTGCCATTTTGCAGGATGGGAGTGGTTACACCAGGTGCAACTCTGTAGAGGACTGTGCCACCAAAAGCCTTGTCTATGCTTAGAAATATTACCTGCTGTGACTACAGTGGGAGAGCTCTACCAGCCAGATTTCTCTCTTCAGTGCAGAAGTAATTTATACTAACAACAGAAAATCTCTATTGCTCTCTCTGTTACAAAATTCATTCTTTTTTGTTGACATAACTCTCAAGCTTTCTGGGCTCATATCAGTTATAATTATTTTCCTCATGTTTCCAACAAACCCAGACAGATTTTACACATCTTGATTGATATTACAGAGGTAGGTGAAGCTTCTGCCTGTAAGGGAATGTAATCTGATACATGAGATGTAATGGCCTTCTAGAAGGATGGATGAATGTGTGACTCAAAAGTGAGATGTCACCTTCTGACTCCCTGCTGTGTAAATGCAGTTACATTTATTATTCCATAAAGTCTGAAACCAAGAATAAACACACTTATCCTGTACATCACATTTGATTTTGGCCTACTTAATTTGTGGCTGAGTTCTTATTTCAGGTCTCACAAGAAAAAATGTGGTATGAGTAGAATTTCTTCTAAATTACCACACATGCAGTACAGCAATCTCCCAAGAACTGGGCTTATGGAGAGATCAGCAGTTTATCCTCTTTTTGGGCAATTGCCAACCATTGTTGGTAGTAAACAAAGACCAGTTCCTTCTAAGTACTTAGAAAGAACAGAGGAAATAAACGCTTAAAAATAATCTCTTGCCATTTGTGTTTAAGGCACAGATATGCCTTCATCCTCTCCCCATGATATGTGCCCTGGATTGAGTCGGGCCTGAAATCTGACATTGCATTGTACCCTGTTAAATTACCACTGATTTAATCTATAAAACCTTTTTGTATGAAGACATTAATGACCCCCTGGCACTGACCAGTAAATAGGATGAAAGAGAGAGCAGTTCTTTAAAATGGTTACATTTTCTTAGTGGTTGTTGCCGCTTTGGTATTATTCTAAAAACTAGCACTGAGAAGTAGGATTTAAGATATTTTCAGTCACTGGTGTTTAGCTTTTATCCTTAATGAACTGGCATTTGTATCCCTTCAGCGCAACCCTAAAGTCTGTTTTAGGAGCCTCCCAATGCATTTATTGTAGCAACAATAAAAAATTATTCTTGTAGAAGAAATGCCTAGTCAAATGGTTGCCTAATAGGAACTTGGGGCATTCAGGCCATAAGAAATGCCTGACTGATAATAGCATTCAAACTTCCTCAGCCATAAACTCTTCAGAGGCTGAGACAGAATGGACTCATGAATTCCCTGATCTTTGGGGAGGGTATATTTTGGTGTGGAAGGTGAGCAGTTCCAAAAGCTGTGAGAAGGTGTCTCCCGCTGGGATGTTACTTGGTCCACAGAGAGCAGAGACAATATTATCAGTGCTAAAGCTGCTGATCAAGGTCTTGACTTTACTGAGAATGTGACCTGATTTCAGCTGTCAGTGGACAGCTGCTGAGCACCATACAAATGCTACTCAAACACTGTTGAAAGCTACTATTTTTACTGAGAAACAACATGATTTGAGGTAGGAGCTTGAACAGCAAAAAGAGGGGATTTTCCTGCACTTACATAGTGACTGAAACTGGGGCAGACCTCCACTGTAGGTAACACTATAAATAATTTACATTGACTTAAAAGTCTTCAGACACCAAAATAAAGCTCTGTTTCAAAAATTCTGTGTGAGGGCAGCACTGTGGGAGTGGTAAGCTTGTTTCCGTTGTCCTCAGTTTGGAGATTTAACAAGGGAAATGAAAGATTAAGAGACTGTACCTAAATCCACTGTAGGAAAGACTAAACTTCCTATTCTTTGATTGTAACATGGTAATGCAAAATTTAAGTCTGTGGTTTACCCACCTTTTATTGGAACACAGCCATGTATTCTTAAAGTTCTTACATCTGAGTCTGCTCTGGATGGCTTAGGGAAGTCTGACATTTGAGCATCAGTCAGTTCAGTAAGACTTTAGGTGCTGATCTTTTGATATAGTATTGAGATCGACAGAGCACGTGCAATCCTTCTGGAAATTCCTAGTGCTTAAAATACTTAAGAGGCAACAAGCCTGAGACAAGGAATATTCTGTGGGATAAGATCAGCTTCTGCTGCCTAGAAGCTTTTCTTAACTCTTTGTGTTGAAGCCATACTGGAACTTAAATAGGACAGCCTCACCCACTGTAGTTACTTCAAGAAACCCATTATTTTCTCTTAACAAGGTGTTATGTTTCAATTAAAATAGTTAAAAGGCATAATTTCCCCTACCTATGAATACATATATTGCCTTAGGTAATGGTAAAAAAATTAACATACTTTTATTCTTTCATTTGAGTGTCACTTAACCAAGAAAACCAACCTCAGAATGACAGGGGTATAGAATGGTTCTATTTTTCTTGTCTATCTGCTCGTTTCCTCTCTTTCTCTCTCTCTACTCTTTTAGAGTGTAAACATTCAAAATGGAAATACTTTCCTGATCATACTGAGACAAAAAACCTGAACGTAAACTAGACTGTAGAAAATGTCTCAGTAGAACAGGACTTCCTCTCCCTGGAGTTCCTTCTTTTAAATCTTGCCAAGTCCTACGTGAAACTGCGAGTCTCAACTGAAAACAGGCATCTGTAACATGTAGGGAGCAAGAGATTGTGCAGGTGGCCATGCTCACATTGTAGTCACAAGACTTTTATCCAGCTGAAGGAGATTCATACAAGAGGCCTGCACCGGGTAGCTTATGTTCATAGGCACTGCCACCCTGACAAACAGATCTTTGTCACGTTTCAGTGACATGTGGCGTGTTCTTGTCACTATGAATACATTTCCCTATCATGCTATCAGAATGCCTCTGAGCAAAGTCATCAGCTACATTCTAAACTCACAAAGTACTTTTAAAAAAAACCAACCCAAATGTCTGGAGATCCAAGCATTTGCTTGTGGTTAGGCAAAGGTGTTCTTTGAGTGGAAGTTTGGAAGAAAGTAAAAAAAGAAAAAAATTGTTAAGACAAATTTTGGGGAGAGAAAAGATATATTGCCATCAAGGTGTAATTATTCTGTGACTACAGCATTAATTCTTCATCCACTGTTAAAAATTCTGTGGTCTGAAATCACGTCCTCTTTTTCTTTTTTCAGTAGAACTGATTTTGTAACTTTTCAGGTTAAAAATAATTCTTGAGAACAAGGATTGAGGCATTTCAATGCTAAGCTGCATTTCTCAATCGGACTGAAAAAGTCATTCTAGGAGGCATGAAGTGCTCCCGTTCCTTTCCTGGGGCTAGTCTTCCAAACTCTGGCAAATTCAGTGTGTGCATTATCTCTCTTGCTGCTGGTAATTGTGCAGCTGATGCTCTAACTATGCAGTCCAAAGTTTTTCAATATTTCCTTGATGCAACAAGGCTCCAGGGACAGCTCCAGTTTCACATTTGTACTGGTAGAATTATGGTAAACAAAGATGTGGCAGAAGGCAATAGAAAGAACATCAGCTGCTTGGCTAGTCTTATTAATTCTATTTCAGCAATTAAAATGCTATGTTAGAAAAAAACATGTGAACTTCTGGTCTAGAGTGCCTCATTCTGCACCACAGGATGGTGTAAACTCTCCCTTCTGAACCTCTTTTTTTTCCTTTTTTTAATTTTTTTTTTTTATTTTTAATTTCTGGACCACATGTATCCTCCCTGTGCTCATTTAAAACGTGAAATAAGGAGAGGCAAACATCAACTGTTGTATGGGGTTTTTTTTTTCTAATTCTGTCTTTTGAGAAAGAACTTCAAAAAGGCAAAAGTTATCTTAGTTCTCAATAACAGGATTCAGTTTTTGTTTCTACTCTTACCATAACTAAGAAAATTCTTCCTCTGCATGGTCAACAAACTTCCCTCTTCTGAAAGGGTTCTTCCTGACACCCTCTCCCCCCTGAACTCCTTCTTAACCAAACCAAAGAACACTTCCTTAAAGGCAATTTTCTTTTCTTTCTCTAGCTTTTCCACCTTTGTGATTGCTTAGGATGGTACATTTTGGTCTCCACCCTTGCTGTTTTCTGTGTCTGTAGCTTTATTTCCACTTCAGGCATACTTCAAAAGTTTTGCCAAAAGAACAGTGTTAGGCAGAAGTGCAATCCCCCATTTCTCCCTGCCCTCCTTAATAAGACAGAGGTACTCACTAATTACAGATGTACCCCTAAACCAGACAATAGGTCACTCTGCTGGTGAAACATCCTCTCTTCAGGAGTCTGTACTGCCAAGAAACCACCAGCTACCACCAATAGTTTAGTGCTGCAAGTATATAAATAATGCCAAATCCTTTTTTTCTTTAGAAACGGTCTCTCTTTCAAACAATCAAGGAACTAATTTTCTCCTTTCTTCTTCTCTCATTTTTGTCTACGTGGGTTTATTCTTTCACTGCGCAATTGCACTTTAAATCTGCAATTTTTTTTTTTTTTTTTTTAAATTAAGAAGGGTATGGAAGCATTACACGATGTGTACAGTGCAGTGTTTTTAACTAGTCCATTTTAGATTTGGAGATTAGAACCACAAACACAGATCAGGAATTTTAATGTGACTCCATGTAAAAGACTGACTGTTACAGAAATGCCCATGAAAAATATGAGTACCCATAATATCATCACCGAAGGGATATAATCTGCCATCACACTCCACTAATAAACCTGTACTAAAAGTGCCATTCCTGCATCTTCTGCAGAAACACAGTGGAGGACAAGACTAACTCTTAGCAATCTGGTCTAGTGGAAGGTGTCTGTGCCCATGGTAGGGGGGTTGGAACTGGATAATCTTTAAAATCCTTTCCAACCCAAACCATTCTATGATTCCATGATTAACAAACACGTGTATGGAATTCTACCAACAGTTTTGGCCTATCTGGCACTCCATGATCCCCCAACATCTTTTGGGGGAGTGTGTATTTCTGGAGAGAACACTGCAACCACCCCAGCTCTATTTGAAAATGTGCTAGATGTTGCAGCTAATGCCTGCACTGGGACATGTGACCGAGGCACGAATGCTGCCCACCTGGGGAGGTGAAGCAGCAGACAGGCACAGCTCCAGCCCCGGAGAAGCCAATGCAGGGAATCCTGTGGGATCACCTTTGGTCATGTGTAACCCAACCAGCACCACTGGCTGTGCTGCTTCGTGTACAGGAGTATCATAGGTGTCACGGTATATCACTCATATACCTGTAAAATATATTGTGGCTGATTCAAAGCAGGCAGTGACCTGTGGATTTGACGTTCTGGCATGTTGTTTAAACCCGGTGCACTTTTCTGTTGTGTTTTGTACTGTCTCCTCAGCCTGCTTTTAGAAGGAACTTTCAAGCATACTTCTTAAATTATATTTTACATTTATTACCAGGCAAAAGCATAAAGCTGAGACATTTTAAAATAAAATGTTTGCATTTAAATTAACGCTGCTGCTGCTTGTGTTTCTTGCTGCTTCCCTGTACTGGGCCCAGTAACCCCCTCGCAGTGGGCCCAGCACTCCCCAGCCTCAACTGGTTCCAGTATCCCCTCTGGACTTGTTCCAGCATCTGTCCACCCTGGGCCCCTCCCAGGATCTGCTCTGGATTGGTCCCAGTACCCACCCCCAGCCTGAACTGGTCCCAGTATCCATCCTAAACAGGTACAGGCACCCACCCTGGTCTGAACTGGTTGCAGCAGCCTCTCTTGGCCTCAACTGGTCCCCGCATCCCCCCTGAACTGGTGCCAGCATCCTCTCCTTGAAGTCCTCCCGGAGTCTCTTCTGAACTGGCCCCAGTGTCCATCCTGAAGTGGTCCCACCACGCACCCTGGCCTGGTCCCGGGCTCCATCACGGCTCGGCCGGTCCCGGTTTCCTCCCTTGCTCCAGGGGGAGCCAGGCCGGGGGCGGGAGGGGGGGCGTGGCCTGGGGTGGGGGCGTGGCCTGGGGTGGGGGCGTGGCCTG
>NW_024581687.1:0-26610 GCF_017639235.1 Corvus kubaryi
GGCGTGGCCTGGGGTGGGGGCGTGGCCTGGGGTGGGGGCGTGGCCTGCTGCCCGGCGCGCGGCGCGGCGCTGGCTCCCCATTGGCCAACGGCCTGGGGGCGTGGCTGTGGCAGTGACGGAAGTGACGAACATGGTGGGGGGCGCGGCTGGCGCGAGCTCCCGGATGCTCTGCGGCTGCGCCGGCGATGGAAGATGTGGATTGAGCCACGAAATAAAACAATAGCGCTTAAATAGCAAAATAATAACCCGGCTCATCCGCCCAAGGCGTGGCTCCTGCCCCAGCTGGTCGCTGGAAAGCACCGTGTGAACAAGAGTTGGTTTTATTTATTTTTTTTTTTTAATTTTTTTTTCGCTGGCCGTGCAGGATGAGCGCCGTAGCTGAGGAAGTTAAGGCAGAAGATGGCAAAGCGGAGCCTGAAAAAAAGCACTTCTACTGCGAAGTGAGTAGGTTTCTTTGGTGGGTTTTCAGCCCGGGTGCTCGAGGACAGGCACTGGAAGGTGTGCGGGGGTCGGGGACGCGGGGAGCTGAGCCAGGCGCGGTGGGCAGCCAGGAGCGAGGGGGTCTGTAATGTGGAGAATAACGTGGCCGGTCCCTGGGAGAGCTGCTGGTCTCAGGATTCGATGAATTCAGGTTGTTCTTGAGCAGTCACAGGTGCGGTGTAATGGTTCTTAATGGTGCAATGGTTCATTGCAGGCTTTCCAGTCTCTGTTGAGGGTTTCTGATAGGCGGCCGCAAAGGCTCATTTATCTCTAAAAGCTGCAGCTCCGGGTCAGACCATGTTAAATTTGTCAGTGCTGTACTATTGTAGCACTGAATGTTTTCCTGGCGCATTCAAGTTCTGCGACGGTATCTAAAGGGAACAGACAATACTAGCATGCATTAGTCTTTGCTTTTTTAAAAGCTAAAGATAGTAAGAAATATTTGTACATCTGTATTGTCTTCTGTTAATTATTGCAGTGGTATATGCGTGCCTGTGGACCTTAAAGAAATTCATGTGTCTTCCTCCATTGTTTTTCTGGTCCCTTTACTGTAGCTGTGAGTGAACAGTGAACGGAGTTGCAGTTATTGTAGGGCATGATTTTGCCGGTGTTCCTTTCTAGTCCCTGCACGATCATCCCTTTTTGCTGGCTTTCCAGTTTGGAGAAGTTTAGAAGACTAAGAATTCAGAAAGTGCCGGTAGCAGAGAAGGGGGAGGCTCTTAAAAACTTCTTACCACCTGATTTATTTAAACACGTATTTAAGTATCGTTTGAACAGGTTTGCATACTATTTCTGGTCATTTTAGTGGTATGCTGCTCTCTTAAAAGCCATGCAAACTGTACTGTATGAGCCAAAGAAGACATTGAGAATTACACGGTTACGCTGTAGAAATGGATGTATTTCGTATTAATAATTCACCAGCGGTGGAATATTCGTAGCATAACTGAAGATGTGCTTTCAATTTCTCTCTTTCAGGTTTGTAAAATTTCATGTATGTGTGCTATCAGTCTTCAGTCACACTATCGTGGTGCAAAGCATAGAAAGGTAAACTTTTTCCATATTAAATGTATATGCAGATTTAATCGTAAATCCGGGACTCATGAAGGTTCAGTGCTTGATTTCACGCGGCTTCATGTGCTTATCTAACTTACTGGTAGATTTGTAACAGTAATTTTCTTGAAATATCTCAAGAAAAAGATGAGGTGGGAATCTCACAACTCTGCTTTGTGCAGCAGGTAACTTGAAACATCAGCCGTATCTAAAGGTAATTGTGTGCTAATTGTGAAATCAACGTTTGATTTACACGGGAGCCACAGGTGGTGAAAGAATTCAACCTTCTGTTTTCTGATGCAGTTGGTAAAAGTACTGTTCTGTCTTCCACGTCTATATAACTCACCTGTACTTTGAATAAAATGAGCTTACTCTTTACTTTGATAGTAGCACCAGTTCGGATTTCCTGAAGGAGTTACACAGATAAACTAGCCAGTCTGACACGTCTCTTGGTTTGAAGCATCTCAGTAACAACTCACTGGTTTAAGCACAAGACAAGCAAAGGCATTATATAGTTAAGTACCGTTCTGTAAGGGTGTGTTTAGAGATGAGGCTTTTACAAATGCTGTGTGACAGAACCTTTGGCTGTTGATTGGCTGATTATTGTCTTTGTTTAAAATTCCACGACATTCTCAGTCTGTAAAAGTGAGACATAAGTCAGTTGTCTGTACTCCTCTGCTGCCATCAGGTTGTATTGTTGTAGCACTGAAGAGCCTGCTCTGATTTCTCTTAATGACATTTTGTTCTTCCTGGAATGTTAGAGACTAACAGCAAAACTGTCTTTCTCAAGTGTTTGTGTACCCTCTTCTTTTTTGTTGGAGATGAGGTGCATCTCCCCACCTTTGCTATTCAGACAGATTAATAGTGTTCTGGTACCTCTTTGCTGATCACTTTAATAGCATTGATTCTTATTTGAGTCAGTGGCTCTGCTTTCTCCAACTCCTTTTTTTTTTTTCATCCCAGGGTTGAGTCTTGGTCCCTGTTCATCCAGTAGAAGTGTACAGTAGTATTTTTCATATCCTGTCAAATATTCCTGCTGATGCAAAGAATTCCTTTGCTTTTGTGGTTGTTTCCTTTTTTTTTTCCTTAGCCAACCTTCTTAGCAATCTAATTATTGCTGGTTTTCCCTTAAAAAGTAGAAAAACCAGCATTTATTTTCTTAGAAAATCTGCATATAGTTTTCCTTCTGTTTCACACTTGGATATATGCTGGGCTATATCAGTCAAAGTTCTTGTGTCAATGAAGTCTTTGAGGTGATAGCAAACAAGAGTAGGGCAGGTTGAAAACTGGATTTCTGTTAGATGTGAACTCTGTTGTGTGCGGAGTCATGGTCAGTAACACGGCTGCATTGCTGTAGGAATAACTCTCCAAGATTGCATCATTATTCTCTTAAATTATCTCAAATTTCTTTCTTTAAATTGTGAAATCTATTGTGCGTTTTGGTGGAAAAAGGTCAGAACTCAGGGTGATTTCAGGGTTTTGTACCACTAGGTTTGGAATAACTACAGAAGTCCTGAGCCTATGTTTCTTTTTGATGCAGGGTAGGTGTAGATACTGAACAGCTCTTAGTTTGTTCTTTACTGGAGGAGTTCCTGTTCAAAATAATACCACAGGATGTCCTGACAACATAACAAGATGGAGAAGGCAGTAGTTCTTTTCCGAAATCACAATATTGGCCTGGCCAACCCATCAGTCATTTTTTATTACTTCAGTCAGATTGCTTTTTTTTTCCTATCGGTTGCCCATTTGTTTTTAAAATGGCATTGTTAAAGATACTCTGTGCTTGTCTGCCGCTAGAAGGTGTTTCAAAAATGCAAGAAAAAGCCCTTCATCAGAAGGACAGTCATTAAGAAAATTTCAAGAAACAAATGTAAACATGTGCTACATATGTGAAATGATTCTTACTTCACTGGCCTGTGTTTCCTATTTCCACATTCAAAGTAAAATGTGTTCTTTTGAGTAGCTGCAGTAGTAAAGCTTGTCTATCTGACAGATTTGTAGGACTACTTCAGCTGACTTTCAGTGTACATGGCTATTTTATCTCTTTGTTTGGTTATTCTGGATTTTGAGTAGGTACATAAGATAGTTATTTAGGTTGTTTCTTCATACCTTTCATGTCTAGTTTTTTTCTAGTGCTGTTATTTCATAAGGCCAAACCCTTGTCAAAAAGGTGCTGATGGCCAAAAGATTGTGTGGCTGGCATGATCACAGCACAAGGCTGTGTGGATCTTGTGCATTGAGTGCTGTGTGACCTCTGTATAGTTGCATAATGGTGGGGTTTGTGGTTTCATTGCAGAACAAGTATTAATGGGATGGGGAGTTGTGGACAGTGACTTAGCCAAAATATTCATAGATGTGTGTATAATTCATGGCTCTGAAAATTGGAGCTGGCTGGTATTGGATACTTTGAAAAACAGTTGAATTTTAGTTTTGGCCATTATGGTAAAATGTTTAGAAAACAACATTTATATGCATTTACTGATTCTTTTACTTGAACCAAGCCTGTGAGAGTAATGGGGGATATAATGCGTGAAAGGTGGATTTGTTTGGCCTTTTATTTTGCACAGCTGAGGAAAAATCTAGGCTTTTTGGGACAGCAGTCTCCAAATAAAATACACCTGCTCTGTATATACCTGCAATATGGTGGTATGTGATGTAATTTATTCTGTTTTTGTAAATATGCATTAGTTTTATAGCTCAGTTTGCTGGAAAGGAAATCCTAGTGTGGACCATCTCTTTTCCATGTATTTTGAACAGCCCTTTGCAGGTATGGCATCAGCAGAAGAGCACTGTCTGTTTTGTGAACTGTATTTGGAACACAGATGAAGATTGTTCTGGTTCTATCAAAGATTCAAGGTTTCTTGCTCTCCCTTCAAATCTGGACTTAGGTAGAAATGCCTGCCATGTCCCAAAAGGAGAAAAATCCATATTCAAGACTCTACAGGCTCATTAGAAACAAGGAATGTTCAAATGTGAAGAGAGCTGTTAGTCTTTGTCTTCACCGTTTCAGTGTTCTCACTTCTTCTACCTCTTACCCCTGAATGCTGTGCATCAGAACCTGTGGTTGAAATACCTAATATACAGGCAACTTTTCTGTCCTTTCTGGTGGCAGTAAAATCAACCATTGCTGTGTAACAAGGATTTCAATCAGATGTATTTGGGTTGATACTTGGAATGCTAATATAGCTAGTTACAGAAAATTACCTTACTGTCGGATTGTTTATATTTGGTCTCAAAAAGCATGCTGTTGTGTTCAGCATATCTTCATGCTCCAGAGAAACTTAAATTGTGAAGATTTCTTTTTGAGGGGAAAAACCAAACAGAAGACAAACAACCCCCTGAAACTTGATTTGCTTATTATAAGCTGGTAGAATTTCCATGCATATCCTCGTATATCTAACTGATATATTTCAAGATTGTATATTTTTAAGAAAAACTAAATTATGTTCATGTAATACTTAACTATGCACTTGAAACTGTTCTATTAGATAACCTGTGAACTTGAATTGTGTGGACAACTACTTATGCAGTAGTTCGTGCAGATTATAGTGTGCACGGAAGGTTTGAACCTTTGAAACCAGCAGGTTTTGAGTTTTGGCTTCTCAAAGTTAGACACTTTGCTAAAAGTTACTCTAACTTTTCATAGTCTTAGCTCAAAAACAGCTGTTCCAATCCCTGAACCAGAACAGAGAATAAGTTTCTTACCTAATGTGTGAGAATCTTGATTTCTGATCTAGTAACAGGGATCACAAGTAAAATGGACCCCTTAGCTTCAATTGTGAAACTCCATTTCTAATACTGACAAAAGCAGTACCCCAGGTGCAGTCAAAGTCAAAGTTGATTGTCTGAAAATAGTCAGGAGGACATTCTCTTTGAGCAGCAGCTCACAGTTGCTAATGTTTTCTGCGCTTGTCTGAAAAATTTGGTGTTAGCAGCTGTTTGTTGTAAAACTGGAGGAGCAACAAAAGCACTTGGAATAGTGTAACTGCAAGGAACACTGTGTCTGTATTTCTAAGCTTATGGAATCCTGCTGAGCTTATACAAAACCATCCTCTGTCTGTGGCAATTCTGGGACTTAGGTAACTTCCTTATCTTATAACTGCCATGAAAGTACAGCTACTTGGCTTCTCAAACAATTAGTTATTGTATCAGTCTTGCTTCCTATTGAATTGTCACACCCATGTCCAGCATATCTTCCATGCCACTGAATACGGAAAATACAGCACTTAACTCCATGGACTGCACTGGACAGACAGCTGCTGTACTGGTAGAATGATCACACTTACTGTTTCATTCTTGTAAATTACAAGTTTGTGTTTACTTGCCAGAAAATTCTCAAAATGAGTCAGGATTGCTTTAGCTATTAAATGGAAATTTAAGTTCCTCTTTTCTTTAGATTCTGCCAAAAAGCAATCATCTGCTCTGGATTCATCCAGTGAAAGACACTTTCCCTGTTCGTCATGATATGAATGCTCTTACATGAGATTTGGCTAGCCTTAAGGTTTAACCAAATCCACTCAAAATGCTGGGGAAGCTGCTTTTAGTTGGTTTGTTTTTCCTTTTGGGGTGGGATTTTTTTTTTCTTATTTTTTTATTGGAACTACACCTTCTGAAAACTTAGAAGCTGTAATCATACAGAGCTTGAGGTTTTCCTGGCATCCTTCAGATGTTGTGTTTCAAGCCATAATCATCTCTTAAAACTTCATTAAATAACAGGGCTTTCTTGAAAGTAACCGTGTGTTAACTGAAAGTACAGCTTTGTCAGTACTTCCAGCTTTTGCAGAAAATCATAAAGGCTCTAACTTTTCCTATTTGACAATGGAAACTTTGGGCTGTAATGCAATTTATCTGCAAAAGCTTCTCAGGAAGTGCTGGGTTTTTCCTTCGAATGTTGCAGCACATTAATTTCTTTTTCTTATTTTATTTTGGGATGACTTGCATCTTCATAATTAAAGCGAGAGAAAGCCCTGAGACGCAGGACTGTCTATTGTAAGTATAATACTTTTTTCTTCCAGCCTCCTAGGGATAGGTATTGCTTGGGGATTTAATGTTTGTTGCTTTTGTAATAGTTCAGGTATTTGCATTTGCTGATTTATATGCCTATAACCGTGTTTCTCTTTATATGCTGAACATTCTTCTGAGATTTCTGTCTAGTGAGCTGCTGAACAAAGAATTGTTTTAGCATATGAAAACTTAATTATGCCTTTTCACATATAAATATTTATATATCTGTCTAGTGGAGGGATGTATAGTCAGTGTTTTAGTTTCTCACCTTCCCAGGCTAAACTGTCTCCCACTTGTCTGTCAGCTTGATGCACTCACTGCTAAGCTTCAGGCAGAATGCTAAGAAGCTAAATCAGCAGGCTAACACAGCGCTGTTGCAGATGCAGCTCTACCAGTGCTGAAGCTGCTTAGCTGCATCACAGGAATGTTCTGCCTCTCTTTATTGTAGTGAACTTGGAGGAGCAAAGATGTATTCAAGGTGAATTCAGTCCTCGGGGTGTCTTTTCCCCCAGAAACAGAGAAAGGACAGTCTGGATTCACAATGTCAATGAAAATGAGAGTTGTGGTGAAGATGTGGTATATACCTAGCTCACAGTGGAAATGAAAATCTTGTTAAACTACTTATGATGATGTACAGGAAGCAGAGGCATAAGCAGATGTGGGAATACTGATAAAAATCAATGAGATAATAAAAAACCAAAATGGTTATACAGTCAGTCACACAAGAAACAAGCCTTTCACTTCTACTTTATCTTCTTAGCGTGTTCTCACAAGAAACAAGGCTTACATTCCACCTTTATCATCTGTTCCCCAGTGTCTTTTGAACCTCTCAGCCTTTTTGAACCAAGTTGATCAAGGCTGCCTGAAAATACCCATCTGCACAGAGAAGAGTGGCAGTGTCAGTCCTGTACTGAGGGAAGTGCTGCAGGCTGAGCTCACCACTTACTGGACCCTGAAGAATCAATACACAAGAATGATCTGGGAAAACACTGGTCAGAGGCCCTTTTCTGAGAGACTGGGCTTCATTAGCTGCTCTCATGGTTTTGTGCTGATAAGGGAATTAGTGCAAGACATGTCATTTAAGTGTGAGAACAGTTACGAGATTTTGCCTCAGAAGCCATGACTGCTACATGGTAATGAAGCTCTCTGACAGAATTTGCAAAGTTGTGAAAACTTAAAAATCTTCTCAAAGTCCAGTGGATTCAAGCGCTACAAAATTGTATTTGCACCTCAGCAACAAGAACAGATTTGTGTGGCTCTGGTCAAAGGCTTTTAGTGGAAGACACTTTCTACAGATTTCTTTAAATTTCTTGTCAGAAATGATCATTAAAAGTAATACTCATTAAGTGAAGAGGTTCTTTCTTCAAGATCATGAAGTCTGGTTTTGGAGGAATAATGTATGGGATGCATGGGACAGAAAGTAAGACTTGAGTAAGTGACAGAAGTTGTGGCAGCAAGACTGAGAAAAGTGTGGTGCAGTGCAGGAGCCTATTGCAAAGACCTGTGACTTTAGAAAACAGTACTGTATGTACTACAATCTCAGTGTTCCATGAACAGTTTGGATTAAGAATATGTGCATGCTACAAATACTGTATCTTTGAAAATGTGGATGATGTGGAGTCTTTCAACTGGGATGTATCCTGCAGAACAAGAAGTCGAAGTATCTGATTATTAAAGTGAAGAATCTAGAAGCTTTGGTAAGCAAGTTCCCTCTAACTTCTAGAGGAATCCCAGCATCACAGGGACTCCTGTCAGAAGCATTGCAAGATGTGCTTTTATCCAGAAAGTTCTCTGCCTCAACAATCACTTTGAAGCAATCAGCAACTTACTTCTAATAAAAAATTATTATACATACTATTCATGTCTCCTTTATCCTACTCTTATCAATATTGCATTCTGCTTCACTGAAGATTAAGATGTGGGAGGTCAATTTGCAAGCCACTGGTAGGCTTTATTTGTCCAAAGAGGCTGAAATTCAGCCTGATGAAATTTATTTGTTTCAGTTGTGCTGGTTTGGATTTTTTACAAGGACAAAAGCTTTTTGCCTAAGTAAGCTTTCAGGGGTGTTGGGAACTGCAATGCAGAATTATGTAGTCAATATATATGCAGAACTTCTTGAACTCTCCCATGGACATATTACCAGTTATATAAATAATTCTCCTTCAAGATCCAGCAGATCCAGTAAATTCATTGTGTTCTTTCACTGATATAAGAGAATAAATTATGAATTTGTCTAGCCTTTATTTTTCATATAAAATAGCTGGGGTTTTTTTTCTACTGTTTGTAGACATACGAAGTAAGCATGAACAGAAAATACACTGCATTTATGCAGTTTAGTAGTAAAGTTTTGTGAATGAGCATGGAAGTATGGATATTCTTAAATTAGGTGCACTATGTAAAGTACGAATCAAATTTTATTTCAGAATACAAGTTAATGAGATGCTTTTGTTGCTGGATCTGCAATTTTGTTCTAATGTTCATGCTATCAAATATTCCAGTGAGATGGAAATGTGACAGCATGTTCACAGAGTTGCAGTTCAAAGAACCAGGAAAAAAATGTTGTGAAAGTGAAGGATGAGTTTTCTTGGAAATCATTCGGGACAATACCTGGCAAGTATCTGGATTGCACACTGTCTAAAAAGGAACAGGTACTTCAGAGGATGAGGCTTGGCGTATTTAGAATATTTTACACCAACACCTGCATTTTCTTCCTTGCTGCAGAATTTTAAAAATTCTTTTGTCAGTAGGGAGAACACCTCCAATGCTGCTGCCATTGGTAAACCAAAATTTTAAAAGACCGATTACTTGGATTCTCAGTGTTTTCAAATGGGATATGCCATATATCCTTTCTGAACTCATCAAAAGTTACTTGATAATCCAGAAGTGGTGAGTGTATGTAACCTGTGTGATTGCACAATCATGTTTGGTTTGAAGTCAATTAAGTGAGGAAATGCATCTGATTCCAGATATTTGTTTTTGGAGGAGTTCCACTTTGTCTAAGAAAGGCATCTACTTACCAAGTGAGTTTCCATATGGCAAAACTATCCACAAGCTATTTTTGTGATAATGACAGAATTGAATATCTTGAATTGTTTTGGGTTGGGGTTTTTTTTCTGTCTTCAGCAGTTCAGAGGAGAGCAGCGTAATGGAAGACATGGAAATAGAAGTTGCTGGAGTTCTGAGACTTTACTAAGAGTTAAATCAAAGCTCAGCTGAGTGTATAAATTTCAGTCATGTGATTCCTTTGTACAGTGATATAATTGGACAGATGGAATACTTCTTTCCCCTCTTTTTAAGGTAGTTGCCCTTTTGTTCGGGGATAAAGAGGGGAGGAAACTGAACATTGCTTTTTTTCCCCCTGGGATCTATTGGCCAAAATAGAAAAGTATTGGAAGCTTTTTGCTTTGAGCAAGAGGCATTAAATGATGGGGCAATGCCAGTATACACATTAGGCAAACATTTAGCGGGCAATAACAAAATGCAGTGGTTTCTATTCGTGAGGTCAGGCAAGAGGCATAATCTAGAGCATGAGCTCTGTTAAAGCCCTTTATAGGCTGCCTAGCTTTATTTGTGAAATGAATATGGCACAAAGAGGAGCGGCTTAATGAAATTTTTTTTCACAGCCTGTGGAATTCTTCTTGCATTACAGTATGATGCAGAGGTAGTTTGTACTGCTCTTACAGCAGTACAAATGAAAAGTGTAATAAGGGATGCTGTATGTGCTTAGCTACTGGATCTACTAATCTGCATCTACATCCTTCAACTTTAAACCTGTAAATAGCACCATGAGTGAGGAAAGCTTCATTATGGTTGTTCTGTAAAACATGGAGTTGAGGAGAGGAATCCAGTCTGAAGATAAACTGCTGTTGTTAAACAGCTGTGATGACAAGTTCTTCCTCCACTGAAGGCACAAATGTTGTGTATTCTGCATTGTGTTCACCAGTGACAACCTTACCAGTATTCTGATCAGCATTTTAGCTTAATGTTTTAAGAGATTTATATGTTTTAAAATCTCTCTCCATGCTCAGTGTTTGTTAAACATGGCTAAGAATGTGGGTTTGGGGTGTGTAACTACTGCTAAATCTTCAGAGGAAAAGCTTGAAAGTTCGGACTTAAAGACTAGAAGAGAAAATGTTTCAGAAGCTGTGATGATAAAGCATGAGATTGAACAGTACTTCAACACCCTTGCTACTTTTCTCTTGGGGAGCTCCTCTCTACAATGGAATCTGGTGTCTTTGTGCACTTCCCCTTTTGTATTCAAAAGGGAATCCGCAGTTCTGAGCTCGGGACATCCTTGTTGCTGCTGAGTAGCTGAATTGACAGTGTCTGAAACTGCCCTTTTGTTTTGAAACGTGGCTTTATATTTCTGACAGTCATTAGGAATGTGTATGCATTACAAATACATATACAGATGTTTCTTTGTTCTTCTTTTATATGTTCAGCACTCTGTAATTGAATATTGAAATGAAGGGGTTTTTTTGGGAATTGTTGTTCTTGGGGTTTTTTTTTTGTTTGTTTGTGTACGTAGCTAGTATTTGGAAAATAGCTCTTACTAAATAAAATAATCAGTTGGAAGGGATTTCCTGCGACTGATAAGGTGATTTCCTAACTTCCTGGTTCAATCAGGACTACTGCCACTGCTGGATCATCAGTTGCTTGCCAAATCCTTGAACATCTCCACAGGCAGAGTCTGCTACCTGTGATTAGTCAGTCTGTAGTTGCTCCGCTGTTTAGAAAGGAATTTTTATCCTGACATCTAATCTTTGCCCCTGAAGCAACTATTTCTGGCTGCTACTTTTTAATGCTTTTGTCACATCCCCACAGGGTTGGACACTTTGTAGCTGCTGTTCAGGTATCCATGCTAGTGTATCTCCTCTTAGTCTCCACCAGACTAAAGAAGTCCAGCTCCCAAACCTGTTCTCATAAATTATTTGCCCTGGGTTGTTTGTCATGGTAGCCACTTTGCTGGACCCTCTCTGCTTTCTCTACATCCCACTTGAACTGAACAAGGATGATACTAGTCATCCTTACAAGTCCCAGATAATGGGGGATACGATATTCTGCAGTAAGTGGCCTGTGCAGTATCTCAGTGTTCCCAAGATCCCACTCAGCTAAAGCTGTGGCATTGGTTGTATCCCCTAAATTACTGTTGCCTGTGAATTTTCTGAGGGTCTTCTATGAATACCAATGTCAGTAACCTGGTTGGGGATGCATCGTTGTGGGCCCTGGAATTGCTCTTTGGGGTACTCTGCTGTTTACTGAACACCAGGAGGCTGCTTTGTTTCCCTTTGAGCCTGGCAAACCAGCTGATTTTCAGCTCATTGATCAGTCTGGTATGCTTTAGAGAAAATATTGTTTTGGTTTGGTTTTGAGATGCTTAAGAAATACATTATTGATAACATTAAAAGCCGTGTGGCTAGTAGGCATGAATTAAATGTTAGCCTGGAAACCTGCTATTGCTAAATGGGAGAGTCTTCAAGATCAAAACTGCTTTGTTAAAATTCTGCGGCAGCAATGTTTTTTACTTGATGCTTTTTCTTTTTTTTAATAAGGGAAAAAATCTCAATTCCCCAGTCTGCTACCTTTGGTGATAGCAGCAGCTACAACTTGGTTTTTAGCTTGACCATATTTGTAAACTCTAACCATGTTAAGGTAGAATGTGCTGTGAACTGCTTCTGGTGCAATTCTCTGTAAATTCAGTTTGTTCCTAGAAGTAAACAAAATAAAGCACTTTTTCACTTATACCTATTCATGTCATTTAGCATTTGGCCATGTTGTCTGCACATACTGGGCCCGGAATCTTAACTTGAGCTTCAGACACTAATTGAACAACTCTGACGTTGAGTAATTGTTGTACTTGCTGCATGCCTGGGGATCTTCTTTTGTTCTTGCTACCAGATACTTTGAAGCTTTTAACTGAAAAAGATGCATAATTTATTTTAAGGAATTGAGGAAGATACGCTTTCCTATACCCCTCCCTTATGTTAATATTGCAGAGTTGTTTGCATAGTGTTTGTTTGATTTGATTTACAGCTTTAACACCTATCTCTTAACTCCCTGTCTTACACAGAAAGGGGAAAAAAAATTATGTATGCAACATTGTGTTTGCCATGACTGTTGAAAATTTCTTTTACTTCAAAATTACGAATTACATTTGCAAATAATTAATTATTTAACTTAAACTTTTACTTTTTCCATCAAATGAGTATTAGTATATCACCCTGTTTTAATCTTGAATGCTGTGACTTACAAAATATTGACATCATTAAAGCATGGTGGTTTGTGTGTGTCTATGGATTTGTGGGGGAGTGGGGCAAGGGAGAAGTTCCAACAGGAGTGTTAAGTACACATCTTAACATTCAGTCTGAAGCTCTGAGAGGTTAGGAATAGATACAGACTCCTATGTAAAAGAAGATGTGGTTTAATGACTATATTAATTGTGTCTAGGACTGTGTTTAGGCTCTGCATGTTTAAACCAGAAGCTTTTGTCAGGTACCTGGAACACAGATTGATTGTCATGCATGATATTGAACAGTTAAAATAATTAGAATAAGTGGCCAATATGAAAAGCACTTAAAAATCAAATAAGAATTGAGTATTCTGGGTTTCTGTGAGATTAATGTGATTGGTATTTTGTGTTTGGGGGCAAGGGGAGTGGAATGGGAGACGTGCTTAGAGCACTTAATGAATTTAAAAAAAGAAAACTATCAAGATGGAATGCTGAGCCTATATTAAACTGCAAAACGAAGATAACTGTTCAATTCCATAACATGTTTCAATGATCTACTAAGTACTTAATAAAAGCAAACGAGAAGAAGTAGTCTGACTGTCCAACTCTTGTCCTAGGTCCTTCAGCTCCAGTCCAAGCTCCGATGAAGTATCGAGTGCTCAGACGAGGTAGCTGAATATAAACAGCCTTTTTCAAATGCAACTTTGAAATCAGTGGTTTTATTTTAATGGTGACTAAAGCAGGTGGTCTAGAAAGAAGCGATGCAAGCTGCCAAACATTTGAACCATTGCTTTTCTTTTGTGCACTCGTTAATTTATGTAAAAAAAGTTCTTAGGAGAATATGAAGTTACAAGTATTTTTACAGAAAGACTTTCAAACTTGAGACATATTCATGATTCTCTGACAATATCTTAGTGAATCTAGCTAGTATTTTTTTAGTTGGTGAAGTTTTCTGTAAAAATTTTGCGGCATGCTCAGTGTACACATATGATACAGTGAAAGTATGACAAACCAAAAGCATATAAACCAAGAACAGTATGGGTTGTTTAGATGATACGAAGACAAGAGTATTTGGTTGCATGTTAGGAAACGAGAATGGCCATCACTTTGATGAGACCTTTATCTTTTTTTTGCGTGTATCTGTCCATATTAAGTCCAAAAGATGACGTGCCTTTGTCTGTCATCTTGGGAATAACCAGCTCACACTGAGCTACTGCGCAGGCGCACAAATGCATGAGAATGACATAAGGCATTTAAATGTTGATAAAAATCTGTCTATGGAGATGAATTATGTGGCACTGAATTGTTACATGTCAGCTCTGTTGCACTATGCTACTGCTGTCACAGGCAAAAAAAAACCCCCAAAGAAAACAACATGGAAAGATTTTAACAAGACTGTGAAATTTTGGTGGGAATAGGCAGCATTGTTCTGTGGCAGGAGGTGTCCCATGAGGTATTTTCTAGCACTGTTAAATTGCAAGAGATTTTTTAACTAAATTCTGGAACTTAGTGAAGTTTTTCTTTGTGTGCAGTTCTGGAGTTTGACTTGATGGAAGCACAGGCATATTTCTAGTGGAATGAATATTTAAGAATGAATATGAATTCCCTATTCTTGTGAAGTTGTGGTTGGGTTTTTTTTAGCCATAGCCTGATATCCTAGTGGGAAAGAATACAGTAACCATTGAGTGCTTGTGGTATTTCTATTCGTTTGCTCCAATTGAAGAAATTAGCAGTGTTAATTACTCTTATGTAATTCATTGGTCAATTATGTGTAATTAGGTAGATGAGTTTTATTTCTGAACTTTTTTTTTCAGATTAAAAATACATATTTTAGCACTTCATCATGTTCTTTTATAATGTCCAACATTTGAATACACTTAATGCCTCTTTAAGATGGTTTTGCAGGTGTATTTAGGTGAATTCTGCTGGTGGTGTAAGCTGAGCAGGAATGCTTTAGAACTGTTTTAGGCAGAGCAAAAACCAAGCTGTTAAAACTCAGTGAGGAGCAAGATAGAGCCCTGATTGAAACACTGCTAGTTCAGACTCAGGAGTATACCTACTGTGTTTGTCCAGCCTTTGGGCTGCCCAGAACGCAAAAGGTATTTGCTGTATTAGTGGAGATTGTGTTCTTTGTTAGCCTTAAGGCGGTATAGTTCTTGGACTTCAGACTCCAAACAAGCAGTCCCAGAATACTGTATGAGTATTAGAGTTTTAAGGGGAGGAGGGGGAGGTTGGTGGCTTTTATTTTTTTGTGAGAACTGACACAGTCTGGGACATGCTATGAATGTGAACTTTATATCTTTCCTCAGTAAACTGAACTGTATTTTAAGTCTCATTTTGCTTATTTGATTATTTTCTTGAAGACATTAAATCCTTGTGTATAAAATCGTTATGGAAGACAAAGTGTTGGAATCTTTCTGTGGAGGACTGAGGTCTTGCCTGTTTTCCTTATGCATTTCAGAATGCAAATGAATTTTGTCTTCATTAAAGTCTCCATTAGAAACTCCTTTAAGATCATAGACATTATGTGCAAACTATGTAATGTGTAATGTCTATTTATGTGTTTATTTTTTACTTCAGTGAAGAGAGGCTTCACAAGGTACATAACCTGTCTGAAGGATTTTATGAATGATCCGAGAAGAGAAGAACCTCTAATTGGTATGTTTTTTTGTTTTATAAATTGTATGCCTTTGAATTTGTGACCAAAAGGCTTTCTTTTGAAATAAAAGGTGGGATTTTAGTTACTGATTCATTTTCTGTAAATGTATTTAATAACTTACCTATCTCATACCTTTTAAATTTTAGTTTATTACACTGAGTATTATAAAGGCCTCCTTAACTGTTAACTTGTTCCTGAAGGAGCCATCTAAGTAAAGAAGCTTTTCCCAGATCACAGAATGGTTGAGGTTGGAAGGGACCTCTGTTGGTCTTAACCCCTGCTCAAGTCCCAGAGGAGGGGGTGCCTGGGACCATGACTAGATGGCTTTTGAATATCTCCAAGGTGAGCAGCTCTAAAATCTCTCAGGGAAACGTGTGCCAGTGCTCAGTCACCCTTGCAGTCAGACAGTTCAGACAGTATCTCCTGTTTCAGTTATGCCATTGCCTCTTGTCCTGGCACTGGGCACCACTGAAAAGAGCCCGGCTCCCTCTTTGCACCCTCACCTCAAGTATTTATTATACACAGTGATGATCAGCCCTGAACCTTCTCTTCTTCAGGCAGAACAGTTCCAGCTCTCTCAGCCTTTTTTCATAGGAGAGATGCTCCAGTACTGTCGTCACTTTCATGGCCCTTCATGTGTCCGTATCTCTTGTCCTGGGCAGTCCAGGACTTGACACAGCACTCCAGGAATGGCCCTACTGGTGCTGGGTGGAGCCTGCTGTCAGCACTCCTCCTTGTGCAGCCCAGGATACCATCAGCCTTTGCTGGTTCATCTTCAACTTGGTGTCCACCAGGTCTTTTCCTGCCTATGTGCTTCCTGGCCAGCCAGCCCCCAGCATGTACTGGTACCTGGGCTTGTTCCTCTCTGGGTGCAGGACTTGGCGCTTCCCGCTGTTGAACTGCCTGAGCTTCCAGTCCAGCTCCAGTCACTCAGGGTCCCTCTGGATGGCAGCACAACCCTCTGGTATATCGGGCATCCCTCCCAGTTATGTGTCATCATCAGCCTTGCTGAGGTTATGCCCTGCATCATCATCCAGATCATTAATGAAGGTTTTGAACAGGATTGGACCCAGTACTGACCCCTGGGGTGCACTGCTACCTCCTGGCCTCCAGCTGGACTTCATGTGACTGGTGACTTGTCCTCAGTCATGGTTCTTTATGGCTTTCCATTTGGTGGGATATAACAGATGTTTCTGTTTAGTGAAATATTTTTCCTCACTGTCCTTGGCTGTACTAAAAGAAATGAGATTAATTTTAACACTTGCTTTCTTTCTAACTGCTAGATTAGCCAACCCTTTGGAGAGAAGCAAGGCTACTTGTCAGCGGCCTTAGTGTTCCAAGTGTGTACTGGTGGCCTAGAGAAATAGGTTCTCTGATGAAGGCCTAAGTAGCAAACTTCCTAGTTTTAGCAGAAAATATCTCAGTTCAGTGCCTTGTCTTGTAGTTACTCCACATAATAAATTGCTAGGCTTTTTAATACTAATGCTTTACTGTAAGCATTTGTAATAGAAAACACTCTGGTTGCAAGAACACTTTCAGTTCATTTGGTGATAGTTTATTTTCAGAGTTAAGATTTAGCAGTATAATACTGTAGCAGGTCTGAGATGGAGTTGAATTTCTTCATAGCAGCCTGTATGTGTTTTGGATTTTTGACTGAAGCAGTTTTGATGACACCACAGTGGTTTTTCCTGTTGCTGAGCAGTGCACCTGCATCAAGACTGTTTTGTTACTCTGGGTCCTCACCCCTTGAATAAGCTGGGGATGGGCAAGAGACTGGGAGGTGGCACATCCAGGGCAGTTGACCCAAACTGACACAAAGGATATTTTGTACCATGTAATGTCAGCAATCACAGTTGAGGTAAAGAAAGAAAAAAAGGGGGGGAAGCGGGATTGAACTTCCAAGGCGGCTGTTCAGAGACTGTGGGTGGGTATCGGTCTGCTTGTGGGGAAGTGAGCGATGGGTTTTTGCATGCTGGTTGGTTTGGGGGTTTTTTTACCCCTCTTTCCTTAACTTACTAAACTGTCTTTAAGTCCATGAGTTTTGTTGCTTTTGTTCTTCCTGTGTTCTCCCCACCCTGCTGAAGGGTGTGGATGTGAGTGAGCAAGCAACTATGTGGTTCTTGGCTGCTGGCTGGGATCAACCCATCACTAATAGAGAGTACTGGAAATTATGACATAAGGGAACAGCTGCAGGGTTTTCCTATTTGTTTTAAACTGCTTTTAAGTTTACTATGTTCAAACTTTTCAGAGTAAAACTTTTCATGCTGGGTAATAAGCCTCAAACTTGAAGATTTCTGACTACTTCTAAGGGATAATCTCAGTAATTTCTAGGAAAAATGAAGAAAAATCCCATTTTCATTCTTGTAATTCTTAAAAGTTTATGTAACATTTTTAGATTATGAAAGATTCAGTTTTGTGAACTGATTAATGTCTTTCCTACGTCTGCTTTTACTCGGACACTTTCCAAATTATGTTTTATTAGTATTTTAAATGCAGTTTTTTAATCCAGACATTGCATGGCATTTCCTATTCTCATTCTCTTTCTTAGTTTCTTGAAAAAATATCCCAGACAGGAGTAAATAATTTAGTAATGAAATATTTTTGTTGGGCTTGGAAATCCATAGATGGTGTACTTCCTTTCAGAACAAGACATTGGAAAGAGATGAATTAAGCTGATGCGGGTAATAAGTCTAAAGAAGTATTGAAGTGATCCTGAAGGAGTGTTAAATTCTGAAAATGGAATAATTTCATACATTCATTTTGAATTTAATGAACAGCATTGAAAAGAATACATTTGTTTTTAGTAGTCTGTAGTAAAATAGAGGTATTTTACAGGTTTAGAACATGTGGTTGAAATCAGATTTGAAGGAAGAAAAGATCCACGTTACGAGTGCAGGCTGTGTGGGTGTAATACAGAGATGGCACCTATGATAGAGCATCTTAGTGGATATAAACACAGAAGAGAATATATTGTGAGTAATTTTGATGCATTTTGATCAAAATTTCTTTCTAATACTCCCCTTCTATTTTTTTTTCTAAATAATTATATCATTTGAAGTTTAAACCCCCATATGATAAATTGTCAGTACTTGTATCGTTGACTCTCCCTGGGTGAGACCAACATGAAGAGCTGTGATGCTGTGAGCTATTGAGGCAGTGCAGTCCAGGGCTGCCTGTCTATATCAGCTCCAAAGTTGGTTCCTAAGTGTTTGGATTGCTTTCAGGATCAGCTTCCTAAAACATTGTGATTCTTTTTTATTCCCCAGCATGTCCATAGCACTGCTGGATTTGGTACAGAGGGTGTGTCCTTTTGGTAGTAAGCTTTGCATGGTATCCATTTTTTGTTTCGAAGCCTACTGAAGTAACTCTAAAATTTGATTAGATGTGTTGCAGAGAAGAAATTAGCTCATAATGTTCAAATCAATGTTTACCAGTCTTGTGGAAGCTTGTCCAGATGGTGAAATGTGTAAATTTTTTAATATTGTGATATATTTTGATATTAACCTTTTCAAGCTGGTTTTATTTACAGTCTAAAGAATTTCCAGATAAAATTAGGAGAAAACCGACAGATGTAAAAGAATGCAAAGTCTCATTTTTCAGACGCGTAGCAGGAGAGCTAGAGAAGAGTGAAGGATTAAAAATGTATAAGGTAATTGGAAGTAAATGTAAAGTATCTGTTAATGTGTCTTTTATCAGTGCATTTATGTTTGATATAGTAACTTTTAAAAGTAATGCTGGCAAAGCTTGTTAAATTTCTGTGTGTTTCTAGGAAGTGTAGTAGTGAGTTGAACTAAGGCTTAACTTAAAGTTGCCCTGAAAAATCTGGGGAAAAGAGCAGTAGTATTGAAATCTGTCTGATAAAAGCCAAAGCTTTTTATTTTTAAGGTTTTAGATGTTTTAAATTGAAAATTCTTTAGTCTGAATTCAGTGGTTTAGAAATTTCATTACTTTAACTTCAAAAATTTTTAGGTTTTGCAACTTAAATTTTCTCAAATGTAAGCAAATTTTCTCTCAAATTTCAGTTACATTTACAGGATTCTCTATCTGTGTGTGAGAAACCAATTGAATTATGTAGACATAAATAAAAGTACTTGTTCCTTTCCTAAAGGCAGTTGCTGTAGAGACTGTTTTTATGAAATTTTAATCAGAAAGTCTAATATGAAACTTTTTCTATTTTTAGATTGAAGGTTACACAAGACCAACTACCTCATGTAAGTCTGTGAATTTCTTGAATATAGTAGATTTGATATAATTGATATTTGGCCTAATTTGCCTTACTAGTTGAACTCAAAGTGTTTGACTGATGTAAAACACTCAACTTATAATGCCATGAAATGTTTTCAGAAATGTTTCTGGGTTTTGTGATTTTTGAAATGAGGAAAGAAGGAAATTGCCAGACTTCCAGTCTTCCTTAGATGTTTTTTAACTTCTTTGTTCTGGAGGTATTTGTGATACCTGCAGTAATTTGCTCATCAAGGAAAGTGAAAAAGTATGGAAAAATGGTACTTGATGGCTAAATTGATAAAGTCTCCTCCATCTCATTTCTGTCATCAAAAGGTTTAAATGCTGAATCACTGGTGAAAGTGGAAATTACTGTTCTTTAGCAAATCCATTGGAACAAGCAATGGAAACCAAACCCACAAACATAAACCAAACATTTTCTCTCATACTGTATGGCTGAGTTACATCCTTTGTTACTGTAGATGTGCTATAAATCCTTAATGATGCCAATCTGAAGCAATACCTCCTTGCTACGTTTTGACCCTAGTATTAATACCAGAAGGAAGGTAGGTTTGATTGAAATGGGTGAAAGTTGTGTAGATCAACAGAATTTGTCAGTGTGAATCCTGCTCCTGTAGGAGCCTACCACAGCAGTGCCTTTTTTCTTTTTGATTGATCATTGGTGGCTTCTGTGCCTTGTACTTTTTAATGTTGGTCTGCAAAACAAGGTGGTGGATAATCTTTTTGATCTCTTTTTGTGTCTCTTGTGAAGAAGAGGGAATGTGACCCAGGAATCAGCTCAGTAATTCTCAGTTCAGAGTAAACTGACATCAGTCAAGTCAGCAGACTTCTGTAGAAGCAGAAGACAAGGTCAAATATCAATCTGTATCATCAAAAACAGTGATCCCACCCAGTCCTACAGGATATGAAACTCTGGAGAAATGGACAGGAGGGAAGTTATCTGCAAAAACGTTGTGCCTTTCAATATAAAGGTTTGCTGTGGTTAGATGATAGGATCAACATCAAGTGAATTCCAGAAAAAATCCCTCTGGTTATTTCAAAGAAAATCATGGTTAAAGGTTTAGCAGCTGTGTGTCTTTAGAATAGGTCATACTGGCAAATTTCAAAACTCCCTTCTGACAGTGAGAATGAGTTTGAAGATAGAATTAAGAAAGGTCATTTGGTGACATGTACTAGTGTGCAAGCGATGAAATGGATGTTACAGCTTCATCAGCCCATTTTACCCATGTTAACGGGAGCTGGTCAGCATGGTAACACAAGTCTTTCAGCCTCATCTTGTAGGGCCAAAGATGTCACTTGGCTGAGAATGATTACAAGTCCTGTTGCTTATCCTGGAATACCTGTGTTGATAAATGCTTAAGAAGTGATAAGTTATGTACCATGCAGTAGCTGGTTCTCTGAAGCATAGTTACTCTTTTAGACTGCCTTGTTTTGTTGAGCTTTTCCTCCCTCCCTCCTTCCCTCCCTCCCTCCTCATGCTTATACATTGACAGAGATGAGATGGTCAGACATTCCAACCGCCATAAGTTCTTGTTGGAGAGACTTAACTATTGTACATGCAGCTTTGAGGTTCACTGGTATTTACTCAGGAAAAACCCACGTGCAAACCTTGTAACTTTTTTGCATGGAGAAGACACGCCCACCTCAGTTTATTCCATACAGGCTTCTTGTGTGGGAGTCAGCTGCCAGAACATAGATGCTGTAGGGTACCCTGCAAAGCCTTTAGGGCTCAGGTGTCCCACAGACTTTTCATCAAGGATGACTGCTGGTTTCTAAGATGGCAGCATGTGCCATCTGCTGCAGAATCCTGCCCTTTACAGAAACGGCAGCCACTTCACAGCCAGTAACTGTTCTGTTTGTGTAATGCTTCCGTTGCAGTAATAACAGTGCAAACCTTGTGATGTTGCTAATAATTATTTTTCATTTTCTAGCCCCACAGAAGAAGAAGGCAAGGTGAGAGTACTACATCCACAGGGAAATCAAAAGAGATTTTAAAATCTATTTTTCTGTAGCAAACATCATGACATATGGGGAAAATATTTTATATTGTCTTTCCTCTGTACTTATTCCTCTTCTGTAAATTGTTCTTTTTTGTCTGTGAGGAAATAGTAGCTATGGCTTTTGAAATACTGCACTCAAAAAGAAATTGCAATTGAAATTTCAAGCTGTTTCTATTCTATGTGGAATATCATTGGCTGAGTAGGTTTTATAAAAAGCTGTTTATATAGGAAGAAAAAGCCCAACCCACCATTGTTTTAGTCATCTTCTTTAGCTGATTTGTGAAGAAGTTAATCTGTACTACTGATCTCTTTGAGAGTCAGTCAGAATAAGGATCTTTACAGCATACTTAAAACACTGTTACTTTTTAGAGAAAGATATCCAGTATTGGTAATTGATATAAATTTGGAAACTGAAATATTTTGGTTCTATATACTATGAGTAAACCTAATGTTTTGGTAATTTTTAGAATGCAGCTTAATACTGTAATTTCTTTCTTTTAAGGTGGGAAGATGATTATAAGCATGAGGTATGTAGAGGCAGTAAGTCCACACAAGTGTTCACATGCCTGCAAGTGTCTCATGTTGTTGCAGTTTCTTTATGCTTGCTGCTTTTCATTTTTCTGGAAAATGTTTACTCTTTGGCTTCATTTACTATTTTATTAATATTGTTGCAGAAGCAATTGACCTAATGAGTCAGAATTTTGCGTTCATCACAGCAGAGGGGAAGAGAATACAGTACCTTTGCCTCAGCTCTCATAAATCCTGTTCAGAGCCACTGAGAGTGTCAGAGCCAGTGTCTGCAGGCCAGGTCTCCCAGCCTGTGCTGCAGTCTCCCCTTCCCTGTTTTGTCCCTCTTCAGATCAAAAGTATTCTATAGTGAAAGTTCGGTTTGAATCTTAAGATACCTCTAAAGATTTACCATCCCTTTTTCTAACTCAGAGGTGAAACTCAAAATGATCACTGAAATATCTGTCCTGATTGGTGCTGGACACAAACGCTGAGAAGTGCCTTGTTTTTTATCTTAGTGGCAGAGTTGGTTGTGTAGGCCTCAGGCTGGTCAGGTACTATGTTAAACACAGCTGAGCACTTTACTTTTTTAAACATGATTTTGGACCTGAGTGAGGAAAGCCTGGGAAAGATAGCTCTTGTAGGTGTGTGGCTTAGATGTGAAATGTGTTCTTCCTGGTAGTAATGGAATTGGAAGTAATGCAGTTGTGTTTGTAGCAGCTGCTACCAAACTGATATTGAGCATCTAAGGTTACATGTTTATGGCTGTGACCTAAAATGATATCTTTTCTTTGTGTTGACTTTTATTGTTGGATAAAAGATTAAAAGGTTTTGTTCTGTACAAGATGATGCAACAACTGCTGTAATATTTAGTCTTTTAAAGTTTTTTCCCCTATTCTGCAATCTCACAGAATGACCCTGTTCGGAAACAGAAAGCTCTGGAGTTCTTGGTATGTATGTAAAATAATTGTGACGAGAGTTGTGAGGTTTCATCAGTATGATGCAGTGAATATTGTGAAGGAGCCTCTGATTACTGATCAAACTCATTTGACTGCAACATTAATTTCTATTTTAATGGACTCTACCCTTTGAAAAATTAGTGCAGCTGTAGCTTAGCTCAGAACAATTGGCTGGATTAAATGTGAACTCTCGGCCTGTTCTAGGGATGACTCTCCCCTTTGCTGAGGAGCCACTCTGACAAGCACTGTTAATTAGCAGCACTGATGTTGCTCAAGTGCTGTTGTCTGCCTGTATCTAAAGGGATTGTTGATAATGCTGAGCGAGAGGAGCCAGTCTGGTCTGGCTGCCAGAGAAAGCACAGCTGCTGGTCTTGGAGTGATTGGGGAAGTTTTATCAGCTCTGTTGCTGTTGACAGTGGCACAGTAAGCCTTGGTTTGTCTTCTGAGTTTATGAAAATACCTGACCATTTGTGTTCAACATTGTACTCTGTGAAAATCATGTTCTTGTACCTAAGGCAATTGGAAAATTTCATTTGAATTTGAATTGTGTTTATACACCAAAATCAGAAGTAGAATGTTTTGAGATGTATGCTTCATTTCTTCCCCGCTGTAGTTACTTGTGACTTCAGAAAGAGAGAGAGAAAAAAAGCAAGTCTAAGGGATAATCAGTAAACTACAAAAAAACTTGGTAGTTAATTGACTTTTATCTACAGGAATTACAACTATTCCTTACAGAAGACTGCCTATATTCTTTTAACTTACTGTAATCACTTATAAATTAATTTACTTACTAATCAGCCTGAATCTTATTTTTTATTCAATCTTCTACACAGAAAACATAAATTTAGGACTTGTCCCCTTCTCTGTCTGCAACAAAATGTTTATGACTGTCAGTACAGGAGTGGCACAGAAATCCATGTTCATGTTTTACCTTTTATCTGGCCATAATTATGTTCCCAATTTATTTTTTTGATATTTGTGTATACATTTATTATATATGCCATATGTTAATTAATAGTATAAATTAGGTTATACCAAAATCAAAGTGTAACTTTGATCTGTTTGTGTATATGACCCTTCAGCACCCTAATGACCAATTCTAACCATGTTTTTTGACAGGAGACTTTTCACATCACCTCAGACTCAGAAGCAACACTTGTACTTCACATTACACAGGAACTCATGGAGGCTTTGAAGACCTTTTGTGAAAAGAAAGCAGCAGTAAGTAACATAATCTTGTCCAGAGTTGTTTTACCATTGGGAGGAAAGGAGTGGTTAAACTCTCTGTGTTAACACCCTGCCAAACTGAACAGTTCAGGCATGGGTCAAAACCCCCTGTTAAACAGACTTCAATTTTCTTTTTTTACAATTTCTAGATAACAAAGGTACTGATTGCATGGCACATTTCTCTTAGTATTCCATCATCGTGTATCTGTTTTGGTTTTTTTGTGCGTTTGTTCTGTTCTGGGCACCATTTTGCTTCTTGATGACAGGTTGTCTTCCTTTTTGTGTTGGTCCCTTGCTTGATAGCTTTTGTTCTAAGATCAGTGAGGCTTTAAGCCCCACACAAATGTGCCATTTTTTTCTTTGGTGGGCATGTGGGTAGGTTTGTCTTTCTTATAACTTATATATCTGCTCTCAGTTGAGAGTTCTAATCTCTTAAGACTAAGGTAGGTAAGATGTTCTTGACTATCTGTTGGTCCTTACAAAGCTCCATAGCTTCTTTGCAAAGAAGTTGACTACCTGTGGAAAAAGGAGTCTGAAGAATGACTAGAATCTTTGAAAAAATGATTAATGACTCTGGCGGCTACTGGTTCAGAAAATGCAGGATGTGTGTTTTTCTGAAAGCTGTTTCAGACTGTTTTCTCAATTGTATATTCCATGTCGTGTGCTACAGTAACTGTCTCTGTGCAAATGCTGCCACCAACACCAGTTAAATATTGCTTCTGTAGCTTAATCTCTCAGCTGGGCCTTCCATTCTGCATTCCCCAGCGGGAGGCAGGATTTGCATATGTACCAGTTTTATATTTTAGCCAGGTGATGATGAGAGAAATGAGGCAATAAATTTGAAACAGGAGACATTGTCTGCACCAGACACCTCCTTCTGTTCTCCAGATACTTACCTCTTCCAAATAACACTTTGGAAAATTGTGGTATAATGTGGTAACATCACATCCCTCATATGGACTTGGCTATCACCTAAAATTGTACTTTGCTAACTTTCTATGGGAAATTTATTGCTTTTTAAAATTCTTAAAGTTCTTAAATTCTTGCATTTGCAAGCAGACATTCTGACCTTTTGCTTTGCCTAGGTTAATTACACCAACAGTTTAGGCCCACTGATGTCAGTACCTCAAGATGAATTTCCAGAAGGGAAAAGCAACCCAGAACACTACGGGCCAGATGGAGAATACGAAGGTAATTTAGATATTTTGTTCCACTAGTTTGTTTACTCTTGAGACTGCACAGATTGTGAAAATTTAGTTTTATGGCCAGCCATAGTGCTTCTTAGCTGGTGTACTGTGTGTCTTTGCCCTCTGAGTCAGTTCAGGATATCATTTTCTGAAGCTTTAATGACTTAACTGTCTGAGAACATTCCTGTCTCACTGGACAGTGTTACAGCAGTAAAGGTTAAGGAAATTCAAGCAGTAACCCTTCCTGATCTATTTACTGTTAGAATTTTTGGATGGAATATACCAAGCTCAGTTAAGACATAAAGGCAGGAATTGGGAAAAGAACAGAAGGACACTTCATAAAATCTCAAAGTAGTTGCGTTTGCAGTTGGTATTCTAATATTTTGCTAACTTTTATTGCCCTTTATTTATTCAGGAAGTTCTGACTGGAATCAAGGTTTTTTGTCTCAGTATGAAGAGTGTTCTGAAGATGCTTCTTTTGCTCCTGCTCACTCTAACAGTTACCAAACAGATGATGGATCATCTTCCTGTCATCTGAGATCTGATGACTTTGCAATGGTGTCTCTGCTCAGGGACTCTCCTGCTGTTGAGCCTGACGGTCCTGTCAGTGGTATCAGTGAATGGCTGAGACAGCTCAGACACTCGGTGTCTGGCAGGAATTTGGCTGCTGGGGCCTCTTCCTACAAGACCAGCCCACTGAAGGAGTGCTCAGCAGAATATATGTCCAGTGATGTGCAAGGAAGTGAGCTCCATGATAAGAGACTCTCATTTGGCAGGGAAAATACAAAATGGAGGAATCAACAAGCATGTACAAAAGCAAGGCATATAAGTGACCAAGAATTACCCTATCCCAATTCTTCTGCCTCTCATCCTTCATCTGGAAGATACTCTACAAACTATCCTTCACAAAACTATTCCTCTTACAAGAACGATGAGTCTGTGAATACTTGTACATCTTCTGCAAATTCTGATGTTTCAGGAAGAGGTGGCTCCAGGTGGCACCAGGACACTAGGTGGGAGTGGAATGAGGACTCTAGGTGGAATGAGGACTCTAGGTGGAATGAGG
>NW_024581688.1:0-17069 GCF_017639235.1 Corvus kubaryi
GAAATCAATTTCTAAGCATCAGAGAGAGGTTTTAAACAAATAAATTTTAAAAAAAAAAAAAAGCTCCCCTCCGACCTGTGATTGAGGGACAGTTAAAAATAATTGCCCGTGTTAAGAGACAGGAGACCAGGTTACAGGGAAAACTACCTTCTTTCAAAGCCCGCTAATGGCCATACGATTCATTAGGTTACTTAATCCTAATAACCTTGCTAGCATCAGTCCCGGTGACCCAGCCCATTAAGCACCACCAGCTAAACCCTATAAAACAGGCAAGGGGAATGTCCAACATCTGAGCACATTTATTAGCATTATGTTCCTGAGATAACATGCCCCCGGCTGCCCTGCATACTGCTGCGGGCAGGTTGGGGAAAGAGGGAGCTCTGTTTTCGGAAGGGCTGAGCACAGGACCAGGACTTCGTCAGACGGGTGGCCGATCCCACCGTCGCTGTCACACACGGTCTCCCGTTCTCTCTGCTTTCCACCCCCGGCCCCCGTCTCTGCAGACAAACAATAGCTACATTTGTGGCGAGCATTTTTTCCTTCTGATTAAACCCAGGCCAACCAATGGCAGCCAGAACGAAACAAAACGCAGAGAGTAACATTTCTATCATAAACGGGAGTTAACAACTTAAAAAAAAAAAAGAAAAAAAAAAAGGGGGGGTGGGGGTGTGAGAAAAAAAGACTCCCTTACACCGAAACGTGCAAGTGAGTCATTGCGGTATCACCCTCCGTGAAGGAGTCGGCTGAGGGGGAGACAGGGAAAAGGGAAGTGAGGGAAGCTGCAAGGCCGGTTCCTCCCGTGCCTTCCAGAGCTGCAGACAAACCGGGCGCCTCCCCGGTATTTCCCTGCCAGGATGAGGTCTCTGTAATTTACGACACGCGAGTTGTTACAGCATTTGCCGCTGCTCAGAGTGGGGCTGGTCAGGGCGCCGGCACATGCAAGCGATTAGAAGAGCGAGACCTCTCCCAGCGCGGCTACCACCTCCTTCCTCCGGCCCTCTCCGAGCAGGCAGATCCATTCCGCTCCCGGCTGGGGAGGGCTCCCCGCGGCCAGAGTGAAATCCCTCCCAGGATCTGCAGGGGAGCAAACCGTCTTCAGACTCTGATTCTCTACAATCCCCCTACCAACATTTCTTAATTTTTCCTCTCCATTTCTAAGGAAGAATGCGCCCAGAGGCAGCGGGATGGCGTTGTTCGCACGCTGCCCCGCATTAAGAGATGCCGGCCCGGGGTTCCCGGCGGGGCTGCCGGCGGACACCGGTCCCAGGCTCCCACTGCTGCCCACCCAGGCAGCAGCGAAGGGGCGGGTGGCAGGAGCCGCCGGGATAATGCCCGGTTGAGTTGAAGGTGATCAGGCAGCGTTCAGCCTCCACAAGGAGCTGACACGATCCCTCGTTATTTTCGCAATAGTTTTAACACGCTGGCAGAGATGAAAGAAAGAACAGCGGCGGGGAGGGAACCGCAGCGCCCTGCCGAGCTGCCCATTCCCGGTGCTGTCTGCTCTGCGGAGGGTTTGCCGGTGATTAACCCTGAGGGCTGATCCTGCCAGCCCTTCTCCCCGGGAGCAGTGACCGCGACGCTCGCCGGGGTGCCAGGGGCACCGACTGCTGCCCCGCAGTGGGGCTGGGGGGGAGGTGCGCCCTGCGCCCCGTCCCACACCTCCACAACTGACAGCGATCCTGCTGTTAAACGCTTTTGTCTCTTTTGTTGTTGTTGTTTGGTTTTCCTCAAGGGCTATTTTAACTCATTAAATGTTGCTCTGGCTTGGAACTTGTCATAACAGAAGCCTGCTTTATTTATTGGGTTATTTATTTCTTTTACCAGCAACAATATCCCGAACACAGTCCAGTTGAAAGAAGGAGTTTCCAAAAACAAGGGGGGAAAAAAGGGCGGGTGAAGGTGAGGGGAGGGGGGGCGGGGTGTGGGGGGGTGGTTTGCGTAAAAGAGAGAGAAGAAAAGAGAGGGAAAAGAAGGAGAGGGTGGGAGAGCAAGACGGGGAGAAAGCGAGAGATAAAGAGGAAAATCTAGAAGAAAACAAGAAGGAGGGGAGAAACAAGAAATGGAAAGAAAACAAGAAACCAAGAGAAAACAAGAACGCAAGCAAGAAAGAATGACAGAAACAAAGAAAGAAAGAAACTCACACATGCCAGCTTTTCAAAATTAAAACAAGAAGCCCCGAAGTATTCATTTTGGTATTAATATTATTTAACATTAAAAACTCCGGGAACTTCAAACAAACTTCTTGCAGGGAGAAGAAAGAGAAAAGAACTATTCTCTGGAAACCATTTGTTCACAGCTCGAACTGTGCCTTTTTGGCTTAGAAACAAAACTCGAGACGCCCAACCCTGTCCCTCCTCCCCCCAGCATATATCTTTTCAGCACACATTTTAAAATAAATATCCTTACGAGTCTTTCCAGAATGCCTCCTTGTTATGAATTGATAGGATACAACATACCCCAGCTGTGTGCCTGGAAGTTGGGATTTAGCCCTTTAAATGCCAGGACAACATCTGCGGGGAAAATAATTAGGGCAGCTTCGCCCCCTCCACTGGGTGCTGCCGGCGGGGGCGGGGGGGGCCGCGCCGCCCGTGCGCGGGAGGTGAGCGGGAGCTCCGCGGGCACCCGGCACGCCGCTGCACCCCCGGATGCCGCGGCAGCCCCGCGGAGCAGCAGGCGGCCACTCGGTGGTCTGGGTGCAGATAACCCCAGGAAAGAGCACCCAAGAAGGCAGAGGAGAAAATGGTACTTTTTCTGACTCTCCCTGCAAGCTCTTTTAATTTTAGCATGCTTTTTGTCCTACTGCTCAGCAAGCCAAAATATAAAGAAGATTCAGAATCTAATTTCCATAGAATTCAATAAAATAGGGAAAAGGTTGCCAGGAGTCTCCTTGGAGGTGTCCTGCTTGGGAAACACGGGCCGAACCTGCACGTTTTTCGTCCCAACATAAAATTAATTAAACCTAGAAGATATTTTCGAGGACGTTTACTTAGTAAAGTTTTCCTGTAGCTATTTTGTCCGAGAAGAGTGCTTAACACACACAAAAAAAAAAAAAAAAAAAAAAAAAAAAAAAAAAAAAAAGCAGGAATCACAAACAGTGTGATTTTATGTTTATGGGTTTACAAGATGTCAGAGATCTCTCTTCGGAGAGAAAAATATATATATACACATACATACACACACACACACACACACACACACGTGTGTGTGTGTGTAAACCGTTACTTAAAATGACCACTTCGCTTTGAACAAACAGACAAAGAAAAATCAAAAGAAAGATGTTACCGTTTTAAACATCTTCTGTGTTAATACATCTTACACTCAGAATATATTATGTGACTTTATCATGTTTCAATCTCTATTCTCTTGTCGCTTTTAATGAGATTTTTACTAAGATGTACGCTTTTAGTCTTACGTTTGGGCACGTCTTCTTAGGGTTGGACAAGTGAAAAATACCTTTGTTTTCAAAAATAAGAGAGACGAGCGAGTACTGGCATTGTAAATGACGTAAGACTATGGACATATATTACAATGATCGGTCATCACAAATAAAAAAGTATGATGAAGCACACGCTTGAGGTGATATACCTCTAGAAAATGAGTTACAGTTAGTTATTGTCCCTTCTCGCCTCCCTGTATCCAGCACTATATTACATCTTCTCAGCCAAGAGCGGGGGGGAAAATAAATTTAAAAAAAAACCGAACTCGTTGTCCTTCGGGGAACACCATCTCTAACAGTTGTCTTACAGAGGAGGAGCTAGTGACCAAAAAAAAACCCTGAGGAGTGAGCCCTTAATCCAAGGTGACGCACAGCTTTTTAATCCATGCCCCCACATATATGTTTATGTCCACGTATTTCTACAGCTTCTGCTTAATGCACCAGCAGCGTGTTACTCTGGGAGAGGGAGTACATGTCAAATCCTCACAGATCTAGTGATTTTAGGTTGCCGCTTGTTTTGGGGAAGCTCCAGAAAATATAAAAACTGTGTGTGGGGATAATTTTTCCATTCGTTTAACACCCCCCCGCTCGGTGAGCGCAGACGCCCGCCGCGCCAGGTACGGGCAGGGCAGAGGGAAGGGGCTCGGAGGCGGGCAGCCCCGGGATCCCGGGCCACCGCCTCCTCCCGCCGGGGGCTGTGCGTGGGATGTGCCCGAGGAGCTCCCGCCAGGGCACTGTCCGGCACTCCCTGCCCCGGCCGCGGTGCGCGGGGAAGGGGCACACCCCCGCCTGCAGAAGCCTGCGCTCCAAACCACGGGTTTGTCTCCCCTCCCTTTCACGCCCGGGACTCCCACCAGAGTCAAGCCAGAACGGGTTTCCTGAAGGCAAACTGCCTTTTTCAGAGCCCTTTAAATCCCAGCCCGGCCCCAGGATACAGTGCACACCAGGATGCTGTACCAAAGATGCCAAGGCAGCCCCGACGCGGGAAGTGCGGTGGATTCAAGGAGAGGGAGCAGTGAAATACTGAAAGTACTCGCAGCTGGCAGATCACCGCAGTACCCATGGCAGGGGGGGCTCCTGCGAAGACAGGGGGTCCCAGCCCCTGGGTTGCTGCCCGCGGCCACCGCACACGCCCCGGCCAGTGCGGCCGCGGAGCTCCGGCGACGGAGAGCCGCCCTTTTTTTTTCCTTTTTTTTTTAAATTTCCCCAGAAAGTGCGGAATTCACTCGCAGGAAACGGCAGCAGGGTGACGAGAGGGTGCCCTGCCCCTACGCTCGCCCCGCCGTGCCCCGGCCACAGCAGCTCCCCGAGCCTGCCTGCACCTCCCCGCGGATGGATGTGCTTCATGCCCTTGTCGTGCACGGAAACCCAGGCCATCCTGCGAACGACGTGTTGCCTAAATAAAGATAAAACGTGCTATACATCACAGGCTTTCCCGGTTATTCTCAATGACTTGTCGATTCCTTCCCCCTCCCCATCCATTCCCCTACCCCCCACCCCCCCCCGTCCCCCCCCGCTCCCCCCCCCCGGCACACGTGCAATGATAGAAAATGGTTTTTAAATGACGAAGGGTCACGTAGAGCCATCCTGATCGTTTAGTAAAAATAACAGAGCTATTATAGAGCCGAAGGAAGGAGCCAGGGAGTTCACCCACACAAGGCTCCAATACCGCGCCTCGACTGAACGCACACACAGAGGCAAATGTATGTGTGTATATATATATATATATATATTCACATACATATATATGCAGCGGCACCGTCCCATGTGAGCCTCAGGACTCTCTCATTAGACCGTAAATACGTGCACAGATGACAGTGAGCGCTCCTGTATGGAGGGAGGGGGGGGCGCGGAAGGGCTGCTTGTGTCTTTGGGATGAAAATGTACATAAAGCCTTTTATGAGAGCTCGGGAGACAGCAGTTGCTCACTAACATACTTTTTTTTTTTTCCATCTCTTTTGCCGAAAACTGGAAATAATTAAATTCTTTAAAGGTTTACTTTTGAAACCGTGGCTGGAGAAAACTATGATTCAGGTGTAAATAATTACCAAAGTCATGAAAGCAGCAACTGCTACATGTGGTTTATTCATTGCTTGCCTTTTTTTTCCCCTTTTTTTTTTAATCGTTTGATCATTTTCATCCCTAACTGTCTGCCAAATTCACATATTTGTAATTTACTAAACTTTATCGTTCCTACCAGGATAGGGATGTTGTACATTAGTTACCAGACCCGTCCTGCCCTAGCCCAGTGAAGAAGCCTGGCTGGAACAAACTGGATGCTCCTCAAGAAGAGATAACGCTATTACCCCGGTATTAGAACTGAATAAAAGATGCTCCCCCTTTCATAAACGCTACCAGACCCACTCGACTTCAGACTCCGGAGAAGAAATGAATTATTAAAGGAAAGAAATTGTTTAAACACAATAGCTACTTGGCTAAATGAAAGCAATCCCTGGGGCAAGACTAACAGCGTTTGGCCAGAGAGCACGATAATAGAAGTATCCGTTCAATGAAAACCTTAGAGAAATAGGAGAAACGTGGATGTATAACACACAGCATATAAAAAAAAGCCCAGGATTTACTTCATGCCTGTTTTCTTCAGCCAGCTCCTACTTTTTCTTTTTTTTCCTTTTTTTTTTCTTTTGCCTACACTATAACTTCAAGCCATTTGACTCTTCAAACAATCACGGTGGAAAAAGGCAGGAAACCGAACTTTTTTTTGCCTGTGTCGTATTAAAAAAAAAAAAAAATTGCATAGTAAGCCACCACTTGAACATGTTCTGGTGTTGTAAAAGTGTTTTTTATCAGGCTGTAAATTACTGCCACTCTGACAGAGCAGCCGGAAATGTAAATCACACCGTAGAGCTGAAGTTATGAAAAAGTTTGTTCCCTTTACTGCATCCCAGGAAGATCTCAGGGCTGTTGGATTGGGAAGGGAGGGGAAAGGCTTGTTTACTATTTTCCTTCTTCGCCAAACTTTTGGCTCCACGGTGCCTGGGACTTTGATGAGAAAGAATGGACAATGTGCAGAGTCCCTTCCTATGACACCCAGGCCACCGCCACTTGGGAGGTCCTTTGGCCTAATGTAACCACAGCTAACTGCTCCCAACAGGAGGCTCTGTGGATCAGGCAGGGTCACAATTATACTTCTGTTAAAGGCAAGAGTTGCCTTAAAAAAAAAAAAAAAGACAAAAAAAAAAAAAAGACAAAGGGGGGAAGGAGGTAGGCAAGCAGTTGAATGAAAGCCTTTAGATTCATTTGGGGAAGGAAAGACCGAGAGAGGAGCTAGTTGAAACCGTTTCCAAGAGGCATGAACAGAATGAGGTTGCATCCATCCAGAGGGAAATTTTGGGGAACGAGGTCCGGGGCACTTCACACGGGGTTACTCCGACCCCAGGGCTGCCACGCCAAATCGCCCGTCGGGAGCAGCGGACCTTCCCCGCAGTCCTGCAAAGTGTTTTGAGGACTCATCCACGGACGGGAGTCTTCCTTGGTGCCATACATTGCATGGACATTGCTCCTCTAAGGCGGGGAGGAGAGGGCTACACAATCACGGTCCACAACGAGCCCTCAAACATCACCCATTTGCGCGGAGGGGGAGAAGAGCTCCAGGAGGAGACACTACAGCCGATCGGCCTCTGATTTTGGCAGTCGGGGGGCATCAATATTTTAGGGAGGTGGGAGGACAGGAATGTTGAAATTCATTATACGTCTCGAAGAGGAGGATGACTTTCCAGAGCTGTTAAAACACGAGCCTCTTGCATTTACGTGAAGAGGTGAAAAAAAAGCTGGGAGGAGGGAAGAGGGGGGATCTCCCTACCTCCGCCGCTTACCGGGACAGCAGCTGCCGGCCCCTGTGGGTTTGCAGTCGGCCCGTCCTCCTGGCTCCCGGCTAGCCGGTCGGGTGTGCTCCCAGCGCCCGCCGGCTACCCTTCCTCTACTCCTCCCTCTCTTCCTCCCGTCCCCCGTTTAATGTTCCCAGATTCACGCCGCTTCGTTACCATCCCCGGTAGCCCGAGCCCCTCCGGGTCGGGGGCTTTGGGCGGATCCGAGTGCTGCCTCCCGCCGCAGCGGGCGGGGCACGGCGCGGGGTCTTGTCTTGTCTCCCCATTCCCACCCTGTCCCCGCGTCTGGGACAAGGGGACACCTCAGCCACCCAGCTTCGGGCAGCTCCTTTCAGGCAGCGAGATCCGACCGGGAGAGGAGGGACCGGCTCTGGGGATCAGTTCGGCCGCTGGCCTCGGCCCCGCTCCCCGCCGCCCCCCGCTTACCTGGACCAGGGTCCCCGTGTTCGGCGACGGGTTCTCAGCAGGACGAGGGTGAGAGGGCCCCCGGGTGCACGAGGGCATGGCATGACCCCCGCGCACCCCAGAGAGATCCGGCGAGAGGAAGAGAGAGGGAGGAGAGAGGAAAAGCCTTTTTTCCCCCCTTTCTCTCCCCGTTTGAGCCGAAGTGACCCGCAGTATCTGGAGAAGGTTTTTGAAGACGTTTGGGAGGGAGGGAGAGAGTTTTCTGCTGAGAAACTCAATCTGCCATACAGTAGCGACTGCATCTGGGATCTGTCACCGCTGACAGCACCACAGGGCACAGACATGATCTTCTGCACAACACTGCAACTCCCCAAAATACCCTCCTCGCTCCCAAGGTATCTGCCGGCTTGCATCGCACTCCTTCGCCAAAAGGGGGAAAGCAACCTGAGCCCCCGCAAATAAATACACCGAGAGGAAGGCAAGAGAGAGCAACCCTGTCTCCCCCTTCCTCTCCGCGATGCTGAACGCTCGGCCGCCGAGGGCGCAAGGCGAGAGGCGATGTCATGCTCTGAGGGCGCAAAAGCCATAAATGTAGGCTCTCGCGCCGCGAGATTCTCGGGAATGACTTTAATGAATAATTTCGGAGACAGTTATGGCTTTAGGTAATTACTGCGCGGCTCTATGAAAACCAGATTTGGGAGAGAGGTAGTCAAGGCCAAGCCATGTGCTTCGGCTCGCCCCTGCCAGACCGCTCCAGACATCACCTCCCCCCATCGCCGCCCGACCCCCGGGCGTCCCCGGCCTCCTGCACCCCCCCAGCTGCCGGGGTCCTCCTTTGGGCAGCGCTGCCAGCAACTTTGCGAAGGCTAGAGGCTTGTCGGGGGAGCACCTAATATTATTATTTTTTTTAATCTCTTCCGCCTCCTGTATTCTCTGGCAGAACATTTCATTATCTTTTAGGCCAGTTTTAGAAAACTTCTCTGGGTTTGCACACGTATTTATCTTTTTAAGAAGTTCATTATACGCAGCTGTTGCAGCCTAAATCCACATATGGCATACAAATAGGGACCCCTATAGGAGAGTCGGCCTCTCTATTACCCCCACATGTTTGTTCAATAGACCGGACGGCAAAACGATTCCACTGCTCTGCACCAAAATAGAATTGTACATTTTTCCCCCGAGTCCTTTGGGCAACGCAGGGGCTTGTTTCTGCTTTGAACAGCCTCCACGGTTAGCAAATGAAGGGCTCCGAGATGCGGGCCCGCTGATCCCCATTGTTTCGCTAACACATTACTGCTGTTCCCAGAAGGCCGCTCCAGGGGCAGCGGGCCCTCGGCCCCAGCCCTGCGGCTTGCAGAGCCCTGCGCCTTGCCCAGGCAGTCCGCAGGGTACGGGCCGCTCTCCGCCAGGATCCGCACGGCCTCTGTCGGCGGGGAGGCGGCTCCAGCCTCAGGACAGGGGAGTCCCCGGGGACTCCCCTGCCACAGAGCCGTCACCAGTCAGAGGTCTGCCATAAAGGGCAGAAATAGGATTTTGCTGGGATTTTTTTTCGGTTACGGCTTGTTTCGCAGCTTTTTTTTTTTTTTTCTCTGTAACAATTTTTTTTAAATTCGCTTACTCTCCCCCGACCCCCTGGGTCGGTGGCTGTGGTGGGAAGCCGAGCTCACAGCATACCGTTTGCACTGATTCAGAAAGGAAATGTTCCTTTTCCTTTCGAGATTACAGATAGACACAGAGGAGCGTTGCGGTATCTTAGGGGGTTTATTTTATTTTATTCTGCTGGAACAAAGAAATTGAAGCATTTTAAAAATTATTTTTAGGGTCACACAGGGCTTTGCTTTTCTTTTCTCCCTCCTCCTGGCAAGCATGTTTTACCGCGAGAATTTAATCCTTCAGATAAGTTGTCTAACATTATCTTTTTCCTCTGGAGACGAGATGAACAGCTTTCTCATCCACCCCCCCGTCCCTCCTTCCTGGTAGTAGCACTGATTGTAATGTACAGCTGGACAAGTGTCAGCCGTCCAAGACTGCGAACAGCCAGTGGAGGCTTAAGTTGTATTTATTCAATTATTACTTTTTTTATCTCCTTGAGGGAAAAAAATAGAGTGATACGAAACATAAAAAATCGTAAAGTAAGAAGTTTGTCAAAATAAGCGCATCAAACGTGGTCTTGGGTCCCGCTGAGCCAAGGCTTCCACGCTGGCTGTTCAGCGTTACCGTCAGCCAGCCCCAGCTCTCAATTAGAGGCGATTCATTAGGATTTAATAGCAGGTGCAAAGCCATCTCCTTGCCAGCAGCACTGCCGTTTGGGTAGGGAATCGTCTGGTTTTAGAGCGGCCTCCAACTCTCCCGGCTCGTTCTAAACCTGGCTACCACTTTGGATAACGGGGTGTCGGCGCGCCTGCGACTGCCCGCGTGTAAGCGTTGCACTTTGTTTGGCTAATTTCTCCCTGCCGACATAAGGTGGAAATCTGCCTGGCTCGATATTTATTTTGGAAGACAGCGCTGTGGGCGAATGCGCCGGGAGAAATCGGGCTGAGATAAAGCAAGCGCTGGGCCGGGGGCTGGGGGGAGCGGGGTGGGTGGGGGGAGTAACCCCTCCCGCGGAATGCACCGCTTTTGCTTTCTCAAAGTCCCAAACAGACAAATAAACAAACAACCTCGGCGGCAAACTCAGAGGAGCCGGAGCCTTCGGGGTTCAAAACCGGGCCGTGCCGAGGAGCCCCGGGGCTGGAGTGCCGCGTCCCACTGCACCCGCATCCCAGCTGGCGGCCGCGGCCGGGCCGGAGCTTGGAAAGCGTCGCCGTGATTACACCCAAGTGGAGAGCAGGATGGCTCCGAGCCGTCTGATCTGACGTCAACATGTCTCTAGCTCCTCGCTGCAAGATAGAGGCAGCAGAGCCGGGGGAGGGACGGCTCTAATCATTCCCAGATGTCTCTAATAGCAGATATAAAGACTTATATAGTGTCTGAGAATAAATTTGTAATCAATGCTCTAAAATCGCATCATCAAAGCAATGGTATTTCTGGAGGAAAATGGGATTGGGGGGAGGGAAAACTGAGGAAGAGGGAGACACACACCGCGCTGGTTTGGGAGGGGAAGAGGCAGGCACAGGGAACCTCCGAAATCCGCTGGCCCCGCGCATCACCCGGCTTTGCTAGAATTTATGTGAATATATAATTCAGATAACAACTCTGCTTTACGCTCCGTTGTATGTGACAAGCTGAAACAGCTGAACAGTAATTGGCTAATCAGAAATAGAAACGATGGGAACTGCTTTGCAAAGGCACATATTTCATGGCCCGCAGGAAAAAAACCCCCAAATTAAAAATATATAAAACATTGATAAGCCCCTCGTTACAGCAGAGGGGATTATGTCTGTAGGCGTGCGGAATGCGTTTCCTTCCCATCGCTACTTGGAGATTTCTTCTGGGTGTATTTGTGAGTCGCTGGGCGAGTACGTGTGAAAAAGGAGGATTAAGGTTAGGTTTCCAAGCGCAAAAGGAGGATATTTTGCTTAGGGGTTTTATTATTAACCTTCTCTCCCCATCTCCCTGCCCTCCTTTCAAGTTCATGCTGTCTCCACGGCATCCCCTAGTACTGTTTTATATCCCGCGAATTTGCCCGCATGTGGCCCGGCGCTTGTTCTAGAGGTGTCTTTGGCTTGGCCGAGAGGCCCCGTTGCAGCTCTTTGACAACGATATCAAACTAGAAATAATTATTGCAATAATCTTTTGAGGCAAAGAAGAGGTCCTGGGAACCACGGGGGAGAGGGGGAGTATGTGTAAAAAAAAAAAAACCCAGACCACAACATAAAGCAAAACGAAGGAAAAAAAGCCCCACCACATTTTTTCTCTTTTGCTTGCAGGAGTGCAGGTATGGCATACACATCCGATAGCAATGAGGTCCCGCATGTTGCAGGGTCCCCCAAAACTCAGTACTGCCAGCAGCCGATAGGCTCGCTGCCAGCAGCGGAGCACAGAGCCGGCCCCTCGCTGCGTCCCTGCTTTCCAAAACCCGGACGAGCTCTGAAATTCCACGCTGCTGTCTGCCTCGGGGCCCCCAGGGGACACGGAGCCACTGGGGAGGTCCTCGCCTCCCTGCGAGAGGGCGACCGTGCTGTTTCGGGCCTGCAGCCGGGCCCACACCCCGGGGAACCGAGGGGCCGCTCCCTGGGAGGGAAGGGGAGGAGGGACGTCACCCGGAGGAGTTTTGTCGCTCTTCCTTTTCAAGGGCAGAAAAAAAATTAAAATGCTATGTTCTCTTGAGAGGGAGCGGAGAGTCTCTCTCCCCCAGCCACGAAACGAGGCGACGAGCCTAAGACACGGGTCTGTAAGTCAATCAGGGGACAGGGGCTTCAGCGACCCGGCTGCTCTCCCCCGGCCCCCTGCCCTCCCTTCTCTCTTCCTCCCTGCACCCACAGAGAAATGTTGCAGAGTGGGAAAGGCTGCTATGCCTCCTCCTTCGTGCCTTAAACCTCGGTAAAAGCTCCCAAAAATATTTTGTCCCCGAGGAATTACCGGACAGGTCGACGGGATGCCGATGCCCCCGGGTGCGGGCAGGATGCAGAGCGCAGCGCTCTGCTGTTATCAGGCCTTGGCTCCGCCGGCGGAGAGCTGAGGCCAGGGCACTGACATCCCCATCTACCATCAATTTACCTTCTGCTTCCCCATTTAGCTTTTAACGTCAAAACCTACATTTTTGTCGGCTCCGGCCTGTCTAGGGCTCCTGTGATTTAGCTGCAGGAATGGCTGCTCCTGAGAAAATAGCGACATCCTCATTAGTGAGCAATTAAAAGAGATCCTCCTTAGCGGATTCGGAGGGGGTCCCAGTTCTGATAAACTGACTCTACAAAACCGGAAAATTATTCATGGGGAAATATCGGACAGGCTATTCGGAGACTGGATATCGGAGCCGCCCGCCAGCCCTACCGCGCATCACTCGGGGGGGAATTGCAACCCGGTGACTCGGTTGAGGGAATCTATAGAGAACCTGCCCATGATGTGCAGCACCGCAGCACTCGCAGCCACCCCTCACCCCTTTTATTTTTTCCTGTGCCGCTATAAAAAAAATAAAAATTGTTTGAGCAGGGAACCCAGAGTGCGAGAAGCTCCAGTTCATCAGCTGCGCAACTAATAGGCAAGGAAAAGCAAACAAGGGGGCAGATTCTTCTCTCCAAGTGTTATAAACAGAGGCAAGTGTCTGTAAACACAGACCCATGCTGGAGAGCAGAGCCGAGCTGCTTGACCCGACGGGAGGGAGGGCACATCACTTTTGTCTGGTTGTTGTAACCCCGCAACCTTCCCACTGTCAGCAGGGGCGGCGAAACGGCATAGGGGCTCCCTTATCTTTCTATGGGCAATTGCACATCTACCTACGCTTACTGCTGGGTCTCGTTGGGAACCACTTCCTTAGGCGCGGTGACATGGGAAGGCCGGCAGGTAAGCAGCCCTGGACCTGGAGAGAAAGCCAGCTTGGTTTAAGTTGAGATGATTGGAGTAAAAGTACAAAATACGAGCCCTAATTTTATTATGGAAAAGGTGGAAAACCTTTCCCTTAATCAGGAATGGACAAAAAATACCTAGACCATCTTCCTTATGTGAATTTAATTTAATTCCTTTAATTTTTTTCCTTGCGCGCCTGCGATGCAGAAGGATGCCACGCATTTCCCAGCACGGAAGTCTTGCAGCTCGCCCTGGTACTGGGGAGCAGAAAAGTCACCAGACTGGCCCCGGGACCCTTGTAAAGGAGTCGATAGACGGGGCGAAATATATAAAGAAAGAGAGATCCTGCTGGGGAGGCAATGAACGTACTAAAGAGACCCAGAGCATGGGCTGCTGCAGTTTGCAGCTGGATAAAAAAGGTTAAAAATAATTATACTCGCTGTGGCGTACTGGAAACGTGCAACCCAGGAGAGTTTTAGGAACCACAAAGCTAATATTAAGTTCACCGTAGTTCATTGTAAATCTTACATATTCCCTACAGCACACCCTTCCCACCCACCCGCAAATCCCTTGCCTTGTTCACTCTTTCTTCCTTGACGTAAAGTTACCTGCTACATAATCACTCTGAACAAAGCTCACCAGCCTCCCTCGCCTGCCTCCGGCCCCTCTCCGGGAAGCCGCCCCCGCTCAGGGCCCGCGCCTGGCACCGCCGCGGCCCGGGCTCCAGCAGCACGAAAACCGCGCATCTCTGCTATTCCTGACCCGCCCGGGGTTTGCACCCTTGTCCATTTCCCGTTCGCAGTAGGTCTCCTGCATGGAGAACACCACCACAAGGAATTCCTGTTCAGCTGAACTGCCGGTTTCTGTTCAACACTCACAGGGCTGAGAGATCACTCCCTCCCTCTACCCCTCCTTTCATTCAGTCACTTGTTTAAAAATAAAATTAGGAGCCATCTTTATAATTTAGTTTACTTCCGAATATTTTAAATATTATGAAAAAAAAGCCATAAACAACGCTGTTATTCAAAACATTTTGAGGTATAAAACATAAAAAGATTTGGATTTTCTTTTTCTCCTTTTTCTTTTTTTTTTTCTTTTGTTTTGTAAAAAACACACACAGTGGTTTATTGAGTACTTACAACGTTTACACCTTCAATATTAATTAGATTCCACTTTTTCCCTTACGGACGGAAGTGCACATAACCAATAACTGTTGAAAACATCTTCAAATACCGAACGACCACAACAAAATTACAACACTAAATACCGAGTCAATCGAAACATTGGTGCAACTGCTTCTGTTGAAATATAGCTTTATAATCCCATGAATATTTATATCCAAAAGGCCAAGTATTAAAGATACACTTCACATACACACTAATGCCAGGGAGGGATTTTTTTCCTTCTCTATGATTCTGTTTTCCCCACGTGTTTTATACAGAGCAAATAACATTCACAAAACATTTAGAGACATTACCCCTTACCAAGCTGGAGTTTCCTCTTCATATATGGAATGCTTTTTCCCTCTCCTTCAAATATCCACATTTTGGGGGGTTGGGGGAGAAATTGCACATAAATAAACTGGATGATTCCAAATACAAAGAGTCCTCAGAGTAGAGCTCACTACCGAGACTAAGAGGACGGCTCCTCCAGTCCTGCCGTGCTCACTGCTTGAGCTCCAAAGCCCAGACATGCTGCGGCCAGCCAGTCCTCCCTTTGGTTTTCTTATCGTTGCTGCTAACTGTGCTTTTCAAGATTTCGTTCTGGGGAGACACGATGCGAGGGGAGAGAGAGAAACAGAAGGGGGAGAGGGGAGAAGAAAAGGTTAGATATATTCCTCCACTTTCTAAGTCGCATCTGCTTTGCTTCGAGTTCGAAAACTACGACGAGACTCGAGCTCATCGAGGCCTGCGGGCTTCAAGAGACATAACGGGGACCTCCATGGGATCTCGCCGCGGGCGAAGCCGCCGCCCGTGGGAGCAGCCTCGCGTGGTGCGCGACCGCCCGCGGGCCCCGGCGGAGGCCGATTCCCGCTCCGTGCCACCCCGCTGCTCTGCCGCGGCCGGAGCGCAGGGCTGGAGGCTGAGAGGCGCCAGTCATCCACGGGGATTACGAAAAGGCCCCCCCTAAACCATCCCCTCCCTGATTGCGGGGAGAAGCTGGGCACCGGCATGTACCAGGGCAAAATATCGGACTTGCGGCCACGAATATATGCGGGAATCAATCACACGCGAGCACGCCACGGGGCCTACACGAAATTGGGCTTGCGCTGCCTCGCCTAAGCAGACTCTCCCGCTAAAAATCAAAAAAGTTGAAGCGCCGAGTGCAGAGACGGGAAAGCCTCTCGCTGCGAACCTCGTACTTGCCGAGGGTTTAAAGCTGGGCTGGGCTTAGCAGGTAATCATGCCTCCAGATTTTCTTTTTAAGAGAGCGGAGGCTTGCCTCCTGCGAGATCACGGTTTGGGATACGGGACAAGCAGCAGCCCGGGAAATAACCTCCCCGGGGGCCCCTAATGTGGCAGCCTTTTCCCCGCGGCTGCTCTCAACCACCGGGTCGGATCCGGACGCTGACGGCCGCCCGCGGCTGTGCACTGTCCCGCTTTTGGCCCGCAGCTACGGCCAGGGACCGGTGGGACCGAGGTGTCCCCTATGGACATCCCCCGGCGACTCTGGCCAGCGAGGCGCCGGGTGGGCTCGGATGGGGCACCGGCGGGCGACCGAGCAGCCTCCCCTCCGCGGCTCCCCCGCCCCGTCCCGCCCCGTCCCGTTCCGAAGCACTGACCAGCTCTTTCTTCCTCTTCTCTTCCTTCACGTCTGTCTTCTTGATCTCAGCCTTGAAAGCCTCCGCCTCCCCGTTCTGGTCGTCCTTCGCCAGCAGGTCCATGAGGTAGGCGATGTAGCTGGTGGCCAGACGGAGGGTTTTGATCTTGGAGAGCTTGGTGTCGGCGGGCACGTTGGGGATGCACTCCCTCAGCTCCGCGAAGGCGCTGTTGATGCTCTGAGTCCTGCGCCGCTCCTTGCGGTTCGCCGTGCCCCTGCGTTTCACCGGCCGGGGCCCCCCGAGCCCGGGCGGGCCGTTCCCGGGAGGCACCCCCCCCGTAATGGGAGTGGTCCATGCCCGGCGCCCCGTTGGCGTACTCAGGGCTGTAGGACAGAGCCATGCTGTAGTCGGGGGGGGACATCTCCGGGTGGCTGCTGATGAGCCAGCCGTGGAAGTAGGGGTTCTCCTCGTGGCCACAGCGGGTGGCGGCGGCGGCAGCGGCAGCGGCGGCGGCAGCGAAAGGGTAGCCCTCATGGTGCACCACCGGGTGGTGGGGGAAGCCGCCCACTAGACTCATCCCCGCTCCCTAGAGCACCCCACCCCACCCCCCCCGGGCCCCAAAACAAAGGTTTCCCCTCCCCGCCCGCCCCCCACCCCCGTCGCAGCGGCGGGAGATGCTGCCCGCCGCTCACCCCTCAGCACTGCCCCGCTGCCCGCTGCCTCTCCATAGGGCGCTGCTGCAAAGTCCCCGCGGGTGCCCGAGCGATCCCCCCTCCCCGGGCGCCGCCGCCGCCGCTCATGCGTTGTGCCTCCACCTCCTCCTCCTCCTCGCCCGGGGCCGGGTCTTCGAGGAAGCGCGCACAAAAAAAAAAAAAAAAAAAAACAACCAAAAAAAAAGCTATGGAGAGATGTCGACCAAAAACAAAATGGCTTGGCTTCCCAGCCTGGGATCTTCCTCTCCTCTTGCTTCCCTGCGCTCTCGCCAAGTCCGCCGCGGCCCGGCCGGGTGGTACTTACACGCGGCCCCCCTCCATGCGCCCCGGGCTCGGGGCGGGCGGGCGGGCGGCGCTGGCTCTGCCCTGCGCGGCAGCGGGGCCGTCAGTGCTGGGCGGGAGCTCGCATCGCTGCCCGCCGCGCCGCGCAGCTCAGCGCCCCGGCGCTCCTCTGCGGCATCCGC
>NW_024581689.1:0-17072 GCF_017639235.1 Corvus kubaryi
GAAATCAATTTCTAAGCATCAGAGAGAGGTTTTAAACAAATAAATTTAAAAAAAAAAAAAAAGCTCCCCTCCGACCTGTGATTGAGGGACAGTTAAAAATAATTGCCCGTGTTAAGAGACAGGAGACCAGGTTACAGGGAAAACTACCTTCTTTCAAAGCCCGCTAATGGCCATACGATTCATTAGGTTACTTAATCCTAATAACCTTGCTAGCATCAGTCCCGGTGACCCAGCCCATTAAGCACCACCAGCTAAACCCTATAAAACAGGCAAGGGGAATGTCCAACATCTGAGCACATTTATTAGCATTATGTTCCTGAGATAACATGCCCCCGGCTGCCCTGCATACTGCTGCGGGCAGGTTGGGGAAAGAGGGAGCTCTGTTTTCGGAAGGGCTGAGCACAGGACCAGGACTTCGTCAGACGGGTGGCCGATCCCACCGTCGCTGTCACACACGGTCTCCCGTTCTCTCTGCTTTCCACCCCCGGCCCCCGTCTCTGCAGACAAACAATAGCTACATTTGTGGCGAGCATTTTTTCCTTCTGATTAAACCCAGGCCAACCAATGGCAGCCAGAACGAAACAAAACGCAGAGAGTAACATTTCTATCATAAACGGGAGTTAACAACTTAAAAAAAAAAAAGAAAAAAAAAAAGGGGGGGTGGGGGTGTGAGAAAAAAAGACTCCCTTACACCGAAACGTGCAAGTGAGTCATTGCGGTATCACCCTCCGTGAAGGAGTCGGCTGAGGGGGAGACAGGGAAAAGGGAAGTGAGGGAAGCTGCAAGGCCGGTTCCTCCCGTGCCTTCCAGAGCTGCAGACAAACCGGGCGCCTCCCCGGTATTTCCCTGCCAGGATGAGGTCTCTGTAATTTACGACACGCGAGTTGTTACAGCATTTGCCGCTGCTCAGAGTGGGGCTGGTCAGGGCGCCGGCACATGCAAGCGATTAGAAGAGCGAGACCTCTCCCAGCGCGGCTACCACCTCCTTCCTCCGGCCCTCTCCGAGCAGGCAGATCCATTCCGCTCCCGGCTGGGGAGGGCTCCCCGCGGCCAGAGTGAAATCCCTCCCAGGATCTGCAGGGGAGCAAACCGTCTTCAGACTCTGATTCTCTACAATCCCCCTACCAACATTTCTTAATTTTTCCTCTCCATTTCTAAGGAAGAATGCGCCCAGAGGCAGCGGGATGGCGTTGTTCGCACGCTGCCCCGCATTAAGAGATGCCGGCCCGGGGTTCCCGGCGGGGCTGCCGGCGGACACCGGTCCCAGGCTCCCACTGCTGCCCACCCAGGCAGCAGCGAAGGGGCGGGTGGCAGGAGCCGCCGGGATAATGCCCGGTTGAGTTGAAGGTGATCAGGCAGCGTTCAGCCTCCACAAGGAGCTGACACGATCCCTCGTTATTTTCGCAATAGTTTTAACACGCTGGCAGAGATGAAAGAAAGAACAGCGGCGGGGAGGGAACCGCAGCGCCCTGCCGAGCTGCCCATTCCCGGTGCTGTCTGCTCTGCGGAGGGTTTGCCGGTGATTAACCCTGAGGGCTGATCCTGCCAGCCCTTCTCCCCGGGAGCAGTGACCGCGACGCTCGCCGGGGTGCCAGGGGCACCGACTGCTGCCCCGCAGTGGGGCTGGGGGGGAGGTGCGCCCTGCGCCCCGTCCCACACCTCCACAACTGACAGCGATCCTGCTGTTAAACGCTTTTGTCTCTTTTGTTGTTGTTGTTTGGTTTTCCTCAAGGGCTATTTTAACTCATTAAATGTTGCTCTGGCTTGGAACTTGTCATAACAGAAGCCTGCTTTATTTATTGGGTTATTTATTTCTTTTACCAGCAACAATATCCCGAACACAGTCCAGTTGAAAGAAGGAGTTTCCAAAAACAAGGGGGGAAAAAAGGGCGGGTGAAGGTGAGGGGAGGGGGGGCGGGGTGTGGGGGGGTGGTTTGCGTAAAAGAGAGAGAAGAAAAGAGAGGGAAAAGAAGGAGAGGGTGGGAGAGCAAGACGGGGAGAAAGCGAGAGATAAAGAGGAAAATCTAGAAGAAAACAAGAAGGAGGGGAGAAACAAGAAATGGAAAGAAAACAAGAAACCAAGAGAAAACAAGAACGCAAGCAAGAAAGAATGACAGAAACAAAGAAAGAAAGAAACTCACACATGCCAGCTTTTCAAAATTAAAACAAGAAGCCCCGAAGTATTCATTTTGGTATTAATATTATTTAACATTAAAAACTCCGGGAACTTCAAACAAACTTCTTGCAGGGAGAAGAAAGAGAAAAGAACTATTCTCTGGAAACCATTTGTTCACAGCTCGAACTGTGCCTTTTTGGCTTAGAAACAAAACTCGAGACGCCCAACCCTGTCCCTCCTCCCCCCAGCATATATCTTTTCAGCACACATTTTAAAATAAATATCCTTACGAGTCTTTCCAGAATGCCTCCTTGTTATGAATTGATAGGATACAACATACCCCAGCTGTGTGCCTGGAAGTTGGGATTTAGCCCTTTAAATGCCAGGACAACATCTGCGGGGAAAATAATTAGGGCAGCTTCGCCCCCTCCACTGGGTGCTGCCGGCGGGGGCGGGGGGGGCCGCGCCGCCCGTGCGCGGGAGGTGAGCGGGAGCTCCGCGGGCACCCGGCACGCCGCTGCACCCCCGGATGCCGCGGCAGCCCCGCGGAGCAGCAGGCGGCCACTCGGTGGTCTGGGTGCAGATAACCCCAGGAAAGAGCACCCAAGAAGGCAGAGGAGAAAATGGTACTTTTTCTGACTCTCCCTGCAAGCTCTTTTAATTTTAGCATGCTTTTTGTCCTACTGCTCAGCAAGCCAAAATATAAAGAAGATTCAGAATCTAATTTCCATAGAATTCAATAAAATAGGGAAAAGGTTGCCAGGAGTCTCCTTGGAGGTGTCCTGCTTGGGAAACACGGGCCGAACCTGCACGTTTTTCGTCCCAACATAAAATTAATTAAACCTAGAAGATATTTTCGAGGACGTTTACTTAGTAAAGTTTTCCTGTAGCTATTTTGTCCGAGAAGAGTGCTTAACACACACAAAAAAAAAAAAAAAAAAAAAAAAAAAAAAAAAAAAAGCGCAGGAATCACTAACAGTGTGATTTTATGTTTATTGGTTTATAACAGGTGTCAGAGCTCTCTTCGGGGAGAAGGAAATACATATATACATACACACACACACACACACACACACACACACACGTGTGTGTGTGTGTAAACCGTTACTTAAAATGACCACTTCGCTTTGAACAAACAGACAAAGAAAAATCAAAAGAAAGATGTTACCGTTTTAAACATCTTCTGTGTTAATACATCTTACACTCAGAATATATTATGTGACTTTATCATGTTTCAATCTCTATTCTCTTGTCGCTTTTAATGAGATTTTTACTAAGATGTACGCTTTTAGTCTTACGTTTGGGCACGTCTTCTTAGGGTTGGACAAGTGAAAAATACCTTTGTTTTCAAAAATAAGAGAGACGAGCGAGTACTGGCATTGTAAATGACGTAAGACTATGGACATATATTACAATGATCGGTCATCACAAATAAAAAAGTATGATGAAGCACACGCTTGAGGTGATATACCTCTAGAAAATGAGTTACAGTTAGTTATTGTCCCTTCTCGCCTCCCTGTATCCAGCACTATATTACATCTTCTCAGCCAAGAGCGGGGGGGAAAATAAATTTAAAAAAAAACCGAACTCATTGTCCTTCGGGGAACACCATCTCTAACAGTTGTCTTACAGAGGAGGAGCTAGTGACCAAAAAAAAACCCTGAGGAGTGAGCCCTTAATCCAAGGTGACGCACAGCTTTTTAATCCATGCCCCCACATATATGTTTATGTCCACGTATTTCTACAGCTTCTGCTTAATGCACCAGCAGCGTGTTACTCTGGGAGAGGGAGTACATGTCAAATCCTCACAGATCTAGTGATTTTAGGTTGCCGCTTGTTTTGGGGAAGCTCCAGAAAATATAAAAACTGTGTGTGGGGATAATTTTTCCATTCGTTTAACACCCCCCCGCTCGGTGAGCGCAGACGCCCGCCGCGCCAGGTACGGGCAGGGCAGAGGGAAGGGGCTCGGAGGCGGGCAGCCCCGGGATCCCGGGCCACCGCCTCCTCCCGCCGGGGGCTGTGCGTGGGATGTGCCCGAGGAGCTCCCGCCAGGGCACTGTCCGGCACTCCCTGCCCCGGCCGCGGTGCGCGGGGAAGGGGCACACCCCCGCCTGCAGAAGCCTGCGCTCCAAACCACGGGTTTGTCTCCCCTCCCTTTCACCCCCGGGACTCCCACCAGAGTCAAGCCAGAACGGGTTTCCTGAAGGCAAACTGCCTTTTTCAGAGCCCTTTAAATCCCAGCCCGGCCCCAGGATACAGTGCACACCAGGATGCTGTACCAAAGATGCCAAGGCAGCCCCGACGCGGGAAGTGCGGTGGATTCAAGGAGAGGGAGCAGTGAAATACTGAAAGTACTCGCAGCTGGCAGATCACCGCAGTACCCATGGCAGGGGGGGCTCCTGCGAAGACAGGGGGTCCCAGCCCCTGGGTTGCTGCCCGCGGCCACCGCACACGCCCCGGCCAGTGCGGCCGCGGAGCTCCGGCGACGGAGAGCCGCCCTTTTTTTTTCCTTTTTTTTAAAAATTTCCCCAGAAAGTGCGGAATTCACTCGCAGGAAACGGCAGCAGGGTGACGAGAGGGTGCCCTGCCCCTACGCTCGCCCCGCCGTGCCCCGGCCACAGCAGCTCCCCGAGCCTGCCTGCACCTCCCCGCGGATGGATGTGCTTCATGCCCTTGTCGTGCACGGAAACCCAGGCCATCCTGCGAACGACGTGTTGCCTAAATAAAGATAAAACGTGCTATACATCACAGGCTTTCCCGGTTATTCTCAATGACTTGTCGATTCCTTCCCCCTCCCCATCCATTCCCCTACCCCCCACCCCCCCCCGTCCCCCCCCGCTCCCCCCCCCCGGCACACGTGCAATGATAGAAAATGGTTTTTAAATGACGAAGGGTCACGTAGAGCCATCCTGATCGTTTAGTAAAAATAACAGAGCTATTATAGAGCCGAAGGAAGGAGCCAGGGAGTTCACCCACACAAGGCTCCAATACCGCGCCTCGACTGAACGCACACACAGAGGCAAATGTATGTGTGTATATATATATATATATATATTCACATACATATATATGCAGCGGCACCGTCCCATGTGAGCCTCAGGACTCTCTCATTAGACCGTAAATACGTGCACAGATGACAGTGAGCGCTCCTGTATGGAGGGAGGGGGGGGGCGCGGAAGGGCTGCTTGTGTCTTTGGGATGAAAATGTACATAAAGCCTTTTATGAGAGCTCGGGAGACAGCAGTTGCTCACTAACATACTTTTTTTTTTTTCCATCTCTTTTGCCGAAAACTGGAAATAATTAAATTCTTTAAAGGTTTACTTTTGAAACCGTGGCTGGAGAAAACTATGATTCAGGTGTAAATAATTACCAAAGTCATGAAAGCAGCAACTGCTACATGTGGTTTATTCATTGCTTGCCTTTTTTTTCCCCTTTTTTTTTTAATCGTTTGATCATTTTCATCCCTAACTGTCTGCCAAATTCACATATTTGTAATTTACTAAACTTTATCGTTCCTACCAGGATAGGGATGTTGTACATTAGTTACCAGACCCGTCCTGCCCTAGCCCAGTGAAGAAGCCTGGCTGGAACAAACTGGATGCTCCTCAAGAAGAGATAACGCTATTACCCCGGTATTAGAACTGAATAAAAGATGCTCCCCCTTTCATAAACGCTACCAGACCCACTCGACTTCAGACTCCGGAGAAGAAATGAATTATTAAAGGAAAGAAATTGTTTAAACACAATAGCTACTTGGCTAAATGAAAGCAATCCCTGGGGCAAGACTAACAGCGTTTGGCCAGAGAGCACGATAATAGAAGTATCCGTTCAATGAAAACCTTAGAGAAATAGGAGAAACGTGGATGTATAACACACAGCATATAAAAAAAAGCCCAGGATTTACTTCATGCCTGTTTTCTTCAGCCAGCTCCTACTTTTTCTTTTTTTTCCTTTTTTTTTTCTTTTGCCTACACTATAACTTCAAGCCATTTGACTCTTCAAACAATCACGGTGGAAAAAGGCAGGAAACCGAACTTTTTTTTGCCTGTGTCGTATTAAAAAAAAAAAAAATTTGCATAGTAAGCCACCACTTGAACATGTTCTGGTGTTGTAAAAGTGTTTTTTATCAGGCTGTAAATTACTGCCACTCTGACAGAGCAGCCGGAAATGTAAATCACACCGTAGAGCTGAAGTTATGAAAAAGTTTGTTCCCTTTACTGCATCCCAGGAAGATCTCAGGGCTGTTGGATTGGGAAGGGAGGGGAAAGGCTTGTTTACTATTTTCCTTCTTCGCCAAACTTTTGGCTCCACGGTGCCTGGGACTTTGATGAGAAAGAATGGACAATGTGCAGAGTCCCTTCCTATGACACCCAGGCCACCGCCACTTGGGAGGTCCTTTGGCCTAATGTAACCACAGCTAACTGCTCCCAACAGGAGGCTCTGTGGATCAGGCAGGGTCACAATTATACTTCTGTTAAAGGCAAGAGTTGCCTTAAAAAAAAAAAAAAAGACAAAAAAAAAAAAAAGACAAAGGGGGGAAGGAGGTAGGCAAGCAGTTGAATGAAAGCCTTTAGATTCATTTGGGGAAGGAAAGACCGAGAGAGGAGCTAGCTGAAACCGTTTCCAAGAGGCATGAACAGAATGAGGTTGCATCCATCCAGAGGGAAATTTTGGGGAACGAGGTCCGGGGCACTTCACACGGGGTTACTCCGACCCCAGGGCTGCCACGCCAAATCGCCCGTCGGGAGCAGCGGACCTTCCCCGCAGTCCTGCAAAGTGTTTTGAGGACTCATCCACGGACGGGAGTCTTCCTTGGTGCCATACATTGCATGGACATTGCTCCTCTAAGGCGGGGAGGAGAGGGCTACACAATCACGGTCCACAACGAGCCCTCAAACATCACCCATTTGCGCGGAGGGGGAGAAGAGCTCCAGGAGGAGACACTACAGCCGATCGGCCTCTGATTTTGGCAGTCGGGGGGCATCAATATTTTAGGGAGGTGGGAGGACAGGAATGTTGAAATTCATTATACGTCTCGAAGAGGAGGATGACTTTCCAGAGCTGTTAAAACACGAGCCTCTTGCATTTACGTGAAGAGGTGAAAAAAAAGCTGGGAGGAGGGAAGAGGGGGGATCTCCCTACCTCCGCCGCTTACCGGGACAGCAGCTGCCGGCCCCTGTGGGTTTGCAGTCGGCCCGTCCTCCTGGCTCCCGGCTAGCCGGTCGGGTGTGCTCCCAGCGCCCGCCGGCTACCCTTCCTCTACTCCTCCCTCTCTTCCTCCCGTCCCCCGTTTAATGTTCCCAGATTCACGCCGCTTCGTTACCATCCCCGGTAGCCCGAGCCCCTCCGGGTCGGGGGCTTTGGGCGGATCCGAGTGCTGCCTCCCGCCGCAGCGGGCGGGGCACGGCGCGGGGTCTTGTCTTGTCTCCCCATTCCCACCCTGTCCCCGCGTCTGGGACAAGGGGACACCTCAGCCACCCAGCTTCGGGCAGCTCCTTTCAGGCAGCGAGATCCGACCGGGAGAGGAGGGACCGGCTCTGGGGATCAGTTCGGCCGCTGGCCTCGGCCCCGCTCCCCGCCGCCCCCCGCTTACCTGGACCAGGGTCCCCGTGTTCGGCGACGGGTTCTCAGCAGGACGAGGGTGAGAGGGCCCCCGGGTGCACGAGGGCATGGCATGACCCCCGCGCACCCCAGAGAGATCCGGCGAGAGGAAGAGAGAGGGAGGAGAGAGGAAAAGCCTTTTTTCCCCCCTTTCTCTCCCCGTTTGAGCCGAAGTGACCCGCAGTATCTGGAGAAGGTTTTTGAAGACGTTTGGGAGGGAGGGAGAGAGTTTTCTGCTGAGAAACTCAATCTGCCATACAGTAGCGACTGCATCTGGGATCTGTCACCGCTGACAGCACCACAGGGCACAGACATGATCTTCTGCACAACACTGCAACTCCCCAAAATACCCTCCTCGCTCCCAAGGTATCTGCCGGCTTGCATCGCACTCCTTCGCCAAAAGGGGGAAAGCAACCTGAGCCCCCGCAAATAAATACACCGAGAGGAAGGCAAGAGAGAGCAACCCTGTCTCCCCCTTCCTCTCCGCGATGCTGAACGCTCGGCCGCCGAGGGCGCAAGGCGAGAGGCGATGTCATGCTCTGAGGGCGCAAAAGCCATAAATGTAGGCTCTCGCGCCGCGAGATTCTCGGGAATGACTTTAATGAATAATTTCGGAGACAGTTATGGCTTTAGGTAATTACTGCGCGGCTCTATGAAAACCAGATTTGGGAGAGAGGTAGTCAAGGCCAAGCCATGTGCTTCGGCTCGCCCCTGCCAGACCGCTCCAGACATCACCTCCCCCCATCGCCGCCCGACCCCCGGGCGTCCCCGGCCTCCTGCACCCCCCCAGCTGCCGGGGTCCTCCTTTGGGCAGCGCTGCCAGCAACTTTGCGAAGGCTAGAGGCTTGTCGGGGGAGCACCTAATATTATTATTTTTTTTAATCTCTTCCGCCTCCTGTATTCTCTGGCAGAACATTTCATTATCTTTTAGGCCAGTTTTAGAAAACTTCTCTGGGTTTGCACACGTATTTATCTTTTTAAGAAGTTCATTATACGCAGCTGTTGCAGCCTAAATCCACATATGGCATACAAATAGGGACCCCTATAGGAGAGTCGGCCTCTCTATTACCCCCACATGTTTGTTCAATAGACCGGACGGCAAAACGATTCCACTGCTCTGCACCAAAATAGAATTGTACATTTTTCCCCCGAGTCCTTTGGGCAACGCAGGGGCTTGTTTCTGCTTTGAACAGCCTCCACGGTTAGCAAATGAAGGGCTCCGAGATGCGGGCCCGCTGATCCCCATTGTTTCGCTAACACATTACTGCTGTTCCCAGAAGGCCGCTCCAGGGGCAGCGGGCCCTCGGCCCCAGCCCTGCGGCTTGCAGAGCCCTGCGCCTTGCCCAGGCAGTCCGCAGGGTACGGGCCGCTCTCCGCCAGGATCCGCACGGCCTCTGTCGGCGGGGAGGCGGCTCCAGCCTCAGGACAGGGGAGTCCCCGGGGACTCCCCTGCCACAGAGCCGTCACCAGTCAGAGGTCTGCCATAAAGGGCAGAAATAGGATTTTGCTGGGATTTTTTTTCGGTTACGGCTTGTTTCGCAGCTTTTTTTTTTTTTTTCTCTGTAACAATTTTTTTTAAATTCGCTTACTCTCCCCCGACCCCCTGGGTCGGTGGCTGTGGTGGGAAGCCGAGCTCACAGCATACCGTTTGCACTGATTCAGAAAGGAAATGTTCCTTTTCCTTTCGAGATTACAGATAGACACAGAGGAGCGTTGCGGTATCTTAGGGGGTTTATTTTATTTTATTCTGCTGGAACAAAGAAATTGAAGCATTTTAAAAATTATTTTTAGGGTCACACAGGGCTTTGCTTTTCTTTTCTCCCTCCTCCTGGCAAGCATGTTTTACCGCGAGAATTTAATCCTTCAGATAAGTTGTCTAACATTATCTTTTTCCTCTGGAGACGAGATGAACAGCTTTCTCATCCACCCCCCCGTCCCTCCTTCCTGGTAGTAGCACTGATTGTAATGTACAGCTGGACAAGTGTCAGCCGTCCAAGACTGCGAACAGCCAGTGGAGGCTTAAGTTGTATTTATTCAATTATTACTTTTTTTATCTCCTTGAGGGAAAAAAATAGAGTGATACGAAACATAAAAAATCGTAAAGTAAGAAGTTTGTCAAAATAAGCGCATCAAACGTGGTCTTGGGTCCCGCTGAGCCAAGGCTTCCACGCTGGCTGTTCAGCGTTACCGTCAGCCAGCCCCAGCTCTCAATTAGAGGCGATTCATTAGGATTTAATAGCAGGTGCAAAGCCATCTCCTTGCCAGCAGCACTGCCGTTTGGGTAGGGAATCGTCTGGTTTTAGAGCGGCCTCCAACTCTCCCGGCTCGTTCTAAACCTGGCTACCACTTTGGATAACGGGGTGTCGGCGCGCCTGCGACTGCCCGCGTGTAAGCGTTGCACTTTGTTTGGCTAATTTCTCCCTGCCGACATAAGGTGGAAATCTGCCTGGCTCGATATTTATTTTGGAAGACAGCGCTGTGGGCGAATGCGCCGGGAGAAATCGGGCTGAGATAAAGCAAGCGCTGGGCCGGGGGCTGGGGGGAGCGGGGTGGGTGGGGGGAGTAACCCCTCCCGCGGAATGCACCGCTTTTGCTTTCTCAAAGTCCCAAACAGACAAATAAACAAACAACCTCGGCGGCAAACTCAGAGGAGCCGGAGCCTTCGGGGTTCAAAACCGGGCCGTGCCGAGGAGCCCCGGGGCTGGAGTGCCGCGTCCCACTGCACCCGCATCCCAGCTGGCGGCCGCGGCCGGGCCGGAGCTTGGAAAGCGTCGCCGTGATTACACCCAAGTGGAGAGCAGGATGGCTCCGAGCCGTCTGATCTGACGTCAACATGTCTCTAGCTCCTCGCTGCAAGATAGAGGCAGCAGAGCCGGGGGAGGGACGGCTCTAATCATTCCCAGATGTCTCTAATAGCAGATATAAAGACTTATATAGTGTCTGAGAATAAATTTGTAATCAATGCTCTAAAATCGCATCATCAAAGCAATGGTATTTCTGGAGGAAAATGGGATTGGGGGGAGGGAAAACTGAGGAAGAGGGAGACACACACCGCGCTGGTTTGGGAGGGGAAGAGGCAGGCACAGGGAACCTCCGAAATCCGCTGGCCCCGCGCATCACCCGGCTTTGCTAGAATTTATGTGAATATATAATTCAGATAACAACTCTGCTTTACGCTCCGTTGTATGTGACAAGCTGAAACAGCTGAACAGTAATTGGCTAATCAGAAATAGAAACGATGGGAACTGGTTTGCAAAGGCACATATTTCATGGCCCGCAGGAAAAAAACCCCCAAATTAAAAATATATAAAACATTGATAAGCCCCTCGTTACAGCAGAGGGGATTATGTCTGTAGGCGTGCGGAATGCGTTTCCTTCCCATCGCTACTTGGAGATTTCTTCTGGGTGTATTTGTGAGTCGCTGGGCGAGTACGTGTGAAAAAGGAGGATTAAGGTTAGGTTTCCAAGCGCAAAAGGAGGATATTTTGCTTAGGGGTTTTATTATTAACCTTCTCTCCCCATCTCCCTGCCCTCCTTTCAAGTTCATGCTGTCTCCACGGCATCCCCTAGTACTGTTTTATATCCCGCGAATTTGCCCGCATGTGGCCCGGCGCTTGTTCTAGAGGTGTCTTTGGCTTGGCCGAGAGGCCCCGTTGCAGCTCTTTGACAACGATATCAAACTAGAAATAATTATTGCAATAATCTTTTGAGGCAAAGAAGAGGTCCTGGGAACCACGGGGGAGAGGGGGAGTATGTGTAAAAAAAAAAAACCCAGACCACAACATAAAGCAAAACGAAGGAAAAAAAGCCCCACCACATTTTTTCTCTTTTGCTTGCAGGAGTGCAGGTATGGCATACACATCCGATAGCAATGAGGTCCCGCATGTTGCAGGGTCCCCCAAAACTCAGTACTGCCAGCAGCCGATAGGCTCGCTGCCAGCAGCGGAGCACAGAGCCGGCCCCTCGCTGCGTCCCTGCTTTCCAAAACCCGGACGAGCTCTGAAATTCCACGCTGCTGTCTGCCTCGGGGCCCCCAGGGGACACGGAGCCACTGGGGAGGTCCTCGCCTCCCTGCGAGAGGGCGACCGTGCTGTTTCGGGCCTGCAGCCGGGCCCACACCCCGGGGAACCGAGGGGCCGCTCCCTGGGAGGGAAGGGGAGGAGGGACGTCACCCGGAGGAGTTTTGTCGCTCTTCCTTTTCAAGGGCAGAAAAAAAATTAAAATGCTATGTTCTCTTGAGAGGGAGCGGAGAGTCTCTCTCCCCCAGCCACGAAACGAGGCGACGAGCCTAAGACACGGGTCTGTAAGTCAATCAGGGGACAGGGGCTTCAGCGACCCGGCTGCTCTCCCCCGGCCCCCTGCCCTCCCTTCTCTCTTCCTCCCTGCACCCACAGAGAAATGTTGCAGAGTGGGAAAGGCTGCTATGCCTCCTCCTTCGTGCCTTAAACCTCGGTAAAAGCTCCCAAAAATATTTTGTCCCCGAGGAATTACCGGACAGGTCGACGGGATGCCGATGCCCCCGGGTGCGGGCAGGATGCAGAGCGCAGCGCTCTGCTGTTATCAGGCCTTGGCTCCGCCGGCGGAGAGCTGAGGCCAGGGCACTGACATCCCCATCTACCATCAATTTACCTTCTGCTTCCCCATTTAGCTTTTAACGTCAAAACCTACATTTTTGTCGGCTCCGGCCTGTCTAGGGCTCCTGTGATTTAGCTGCAGGAATGGCTGCTCCTGAGAAAATAGCGACATCCTCATTAGTGAGCAATTAAAAGAGATCCTCCTTAGCGGATTCGGAGGGGGTCCCAGTTCTGATAAACTGACTCTACAAAACCGGAAAATTATTCATGGGGAAATATCGGACAGGCTATTCGGAGACTGGATATCGGAGCCGCCCGCCAGCCCTACCGCGCATCACTCGGGGGGGGAATTGCAACCCGGTGACTCGGTTGAGGGAATCTATAGAGAACCTGCCCATGATGTGCAGCACCGCAGCACTCGCAGCCACCCCTCACCCCTTTTATTTTTTCCTGTGCCGCTATAAAAAAAATAAAAATTGTTTGAGCAGGGAACCCAGAGTGCGAGAAGCTCCAGTTCATCAGCTGCGCAACTAATAGGCAAGGAAAAGCAAACAAGGGGGCAGATTCTTCTCTCCAAGTGTTATAAACAGAGGCAAGTGTCTGTAAACACAGACCCATGCTGGAGAGCAGAGCCGAGCTGCTTGACCCGACGGGAGGGAGGGCACATCACTTTTGTCTGGTTGTTGTAACCCCGCAACCTTCCCACTGTCAGCAGGGGCGGCGAAACGGCATAGGGGCTCCCTTATCTTTCTATGGGCAATTGCACATCTACCTACGCTTACTGCTGGGTCTCGTTGGGAACCACTTCCTTAGGCGCGGTGACATGGGAAGGCCGGCAGGTAAGCAGCCCTGGACCTGGAGAGAAAGCCAGCTTGGTTTAAGTTGAGATGATTGGAGTAAAAGTACAAAATACGAGCCCTAATTTTATTATGGAAAAGGTGGAAAACCTTTCCCTTAATCAGGAATGGACAAAAAATACCTAGACCATCTTCCTTATGTGAATTTAATTTAATTCCTTTAATTTTTTTCCTTGCGCGCCTGCGATGCAGAAGGATGCCACGCATTTCCCAGCACGGAAGTCTTGCAGCTCGCCCTGGTACTGGGGAGCAGAAAAGTCACCAGACTGGCCCCGGGACCCTTGTAAAGGAGTCGATAGACGGGGCGAAATATATAAAGAAAGAGAGATCCTGCTGGGGAGGCAATGAACGTACTAAAGAGACCCAGAGCATGGGCTGCTGCAGTTTGCAGCTGGATAAAAAAGGTTAAAAATAATTATACTCGCTGTGGCGTACTGGAAACGTGCAACCCAGGAGAGTTTTAGGAACCACAAAGCTAATATTAAGTTCACCGTAGCTCATTGTAAATCTTACATATTCCCTACAGCACACCCTTCCCACCCACCCGCAAATCCCTTGCCTTGTTCACTCTTTCTTCCTTGACGTAAAGTTACCTGCTACATAATCACTCTGAACAAAGCTCACCAGCCTCCCTCGCCTGCCTCCGGCCCCTCTCCGGGAAGCCGCCCCCGCTCAGGGCCCGCGCCTGGCACCGCCGCGGCCCGGGCTCCAGCAGCACGAAAACCGCGCATCTCTGCTATTCCTGACCCGCCCGGGGTTTGCACCCTTGTCCATTTCCCGTTCGCAGTAGGTCTCCTGCATGGAGAACACCACCACAAGGAATTCCTGTTCAGCTGAACTGCCGGTTTCTGTTCAACACTCACAGGGCTGAGAGATCACTCCCTCCCTCTACCCCTCCTTTCATTCAGTCACTTGTTTAAAAATAAAATTAGGAGCCATCTTTATAATTTAGTTTACTTCCGAATATTTTAAATATTATGAAAAAAAAGCCATAAACAACGCTGTTATTCAAAACATTTTGAGGTATAAAACATAAAAAGATTTGGATTTTCTTTTTCTCCTTTTTCTTTTTTTTTTTCTTTTGTTTTGTAAAAAACACACACAGTGGTTTATTGAGTACTTACAACGTTTACACCTTCAATATTAATTAGATTCCACTTTTTCCCTTACGGACGGAAGTGCACATAACCAATAACTGTTGAAAACATCTTCAAATACCGAACGACCACAACAAAATTACAACACTAAATACCGAGTCAATCGAAACATTGGTGCAACTGCTTCTGTTGAAATATAGCTTTATAATCCCATGAATATTTATATCCAAAAGGCCAAGTATTAAAGATACACTTCACATACACACTAATGCCAGGGAGGGATTTTTTTCCTTCTCTATGATTCTGTTTTCCCCACGTGTTTTATACAGAGCAAATAACATTCACAAAACATTTAGAGACATTACCCCTTACCAAGCTGGAGTTTCCTCTTCATATATGGAATGCTTTTTCCCTCTCCTTCAAATATCCACATTTTGGGGGGTTGGGGGAGAAATTGCACATAAATAAACTGGATGATTCCAAATACAAAGAGTCCTCAGAGTAGAGCTCACTACCGAGACTAAGAGGACGGCTCCTCCAGTCCTGCCGTGCTCACTGCTTGAGCTCCAAAGCCCAGACATGCTGCGGCCAGCCAGTCCTCCCTTTGGTTTTCTTATCGTTGCTGCTAACTGTGCTTTTCAAGATTTCGTTCTGGGGAGACACGATGCGAGGGGAGAGAGAGAAACAGAAGGGGGAGAGGGGAGAAGAAAAGGTTAGATATATTCCTCCACTTTCTAAGTCGCATCTGCTTTGCTTCGAGTTCGAAAACTACGACGAGACTCGAGCTCATCGAGGCCTGCGGGCTTCAAGAGACATAACGGGGACCTCCATGGGATCTCGCCGCGGGCGAAGCCGCCGCCCGTGGGAGCAGCCTCGCGTGGTGCGCGACCGCCCGCGGGCCCCGGCGGAGGCCGATTCCCGCTCCGTGCCACCCCGCTGCTCTGCCGCGGCCGGAGCGCAGGGCTGGAGGCTGAGAGGCGCCAGTCATCCACGGGGATTACGAAAAGGCCCCCCCTAAACCATCCCCTCCCTGATTGCGGGGAGAAGCTGGGCACCGGCATGCACCAGGGCAAAATATCGGACTTGCGGCCACGAATATATGCGGGAATCAATCACACGCGAGCACGCCACGGGGCCTACACGAAATTGGGCTTGCGCTGCCTCGCCTAAGCAGACTCTCCCGCTAAAAATCAAAAAAGTTGAAGCGCCGAGTGCAGAGACGGGAAAGCCTCTCGCTGCGAACCTCGTACTTGCCGAGGGTTTAAAGCTGGGCTGGGCTTAGCAGGTAATCATGCCTCCAGATTTTCTTTTTAAGAGAGCGGAGGCTTGCCTCCTGCGAGATCACGGTTTGGGATACGGGACAAGCAGCAGCCCGGGAAATAACCTCCCCGGGGGCCCCTAATGTGGCAGCCTTTTCCCCGCGGCTGCTCTCAACCACCGGGTCGGATCCGGACGCTGACGGCCGCCCGCGGCTGTGCACTGTCCCGCTTTTGGCCCGCAGCTACGGCCAGGGACCGGTGGGACCGAGGTGTCCCCTATGGACATCCCCCGGCGACTCTGGCCAGCGAGGCGCCGGGTGGGCTCGGATGGGGCACCGGCGGGCGACCGAGCAGCCTCCCCTCCGCGGCTCCCCCGCCCCGTCCCGCCCCGTCCCGTTCCGAAGCACTGACCAGCTCTTTCTTCCTCTTCTCTTCCTTCACGTCTGTCTTCTTGATCTCAGCCTTGAAAGCCTCCGCCTCCCCGTTCTGGTCGTCCTTCGCCAGCAGGTCCATGAGGTAGGCGATGTAGCTGGTGGCCAGACGGAGGGTTTTGATCTTGGAGAGCTTGGTGTCGGCGGGCACGTTGGGGATGCACTCCCTCAGCTCCGCGAAGGCGCTGTTGATGCTCTGAGTCCTGCGCCGCTCCTTGCGGTTCGCCGTGCCCCTGCGTTTCACCGGCCGGGGCCCCCCGAGCCCGGGCGGGCCGTTCCCGGGAGGCACCCCCCCCGTAATGGGAGTGGTCCATGCCCGGCGCCCCGTTGGCGTACTCAGGGCTGTAGGACAGAGCCATGCTGTAGTCGGGGGGGGACATCTCCGGGTGGCTGCTGATGAGCCAGCCGTGGAAGTAGGGGTTCTCCTCGTGGCCACAGCGGGTGGCGGCGGCGGCAGCGGCAGCGGCGGCGGCAGCGAAAGGGTAGCCCTCATGGTGCACCACCGGGTGGTGGGGGAAGCCGCCCACTAGACTCATCCCCGCTCCCTAGAGCACCCCACCCCACCCCCCCCGGGCCCCAAAACAAAGGTTTCCCCTCCCCGCCCGCCCCCCACCCCCGTCGCAGCGGCGGGAGATGCTGCCCGCCGCTCACCCCTCAGCACTGCCCCGCTGCCCGCTGCCTCTCCATAGGGCGCTGCTGCAAAGTCCCCGCGGGTGCCCGAGCGATCCCCCCTCCCCGGGCGCCGCCGCCGCCGCTCATGCGTTGTGCCTCCACCTCCTCCTCCTCCTCGCCCGGGGCCGGGTCTTCGAGGAAGCGCGCACAAAAAAAAAAAAAAAAAAAAACAACCAAAAAAAAAGCTATGGAGAGATGTCGACCAAAAACAAAATGGCTTGGCTTCCCAGCCTGGGATCTTCCTCTCCTCTTGCTTCCCTGCGCTCTCGCCAAGTCCGCCGCGGCCCGGCCGGGTGGTACTTACACGCGGCCCCCCTCCATGCGCCCCGGGCTCGGGGCGGGCGGGCGGGCGGCGCTGGCTCTGCCCTGCGCGGCAGCGGGGCCGTCAGTGCTGGGCGGGAGCTCGCATCGCTGCCCGCCGCGCCGCGCAGCTCAGCGCCCCGGCGCTCCTCTGCGGCATCCGC